>NW_027667764.1:600000-792000 GCF_963924665.1 Micromys minutus
CAGAAAAAAAAGCAGAAATTTTCTTATTTTGGGGCAAAAAGGCAGAAAATTCCCATATTTTGGGGCAAAAATGCAGAAATTCCCCTTATTTTGGGGTAAAAATATGAAATTCCCTTATTTGGGGGCAAAAAAGCAGAAATTTCACTTATTTAAGCAAAAAAAGTCAGAAATTTTCCTTATTTTGGGGCAAAAAGACAGAAATTCCTTTTGTTTTAGAGAAAAAAGACAGAAATTCCACTTATTTAGAGGTAAAAAAGCAGAAATTCCCTTTATTTTGAGGTAAAAAGGCTGAAATTCCCCTTATTTTGGGGCAAAAAGGCAGAAATTTTCTTTATTTTGAGGCAAAATTGCAGAAATTTCACTTATTTCAGGGTAATAAGTCAGAAATTTTCCTTATTTTGGGGCAAAAAAGACAGAAATTCCCTTTGTTTTGGGGGAAAAAGACAGAAATTCCACTTATTTAGAGGCAAATGCAGAAATTCCCCTTATTTTGGAGCAAAAATGAAGAAATTTCCCTTTTTTATGGCAAAAAGGTATGCATTCTTCTTATTTTCGGACAAAAAGGCAGAAATTCTCCGTATTTTGGAGCAAAATTGCAGAAATTCCCCTAATTGTGGGGCAAAAAGGCAGAAATTCCCTATATGTTGGGGCAAAAGGACAGAAATTCTCCTTATTTTGTGGCAAAACTCAGAAATACCACTTATTTTGAGGCAAAATTCCAGAAATTTCCCTTATTTTGTGGAAAAATTGCAGAAATTTCACTTATTTTGGGCAAAATTGCAGAAATTTCACTTATTTCAGAAAAAAAGCAGATTTCTTTTAATTTTGGGGCAAAAAGGCAGAAATTTCTTTTATTTTGGTACAAAATTGAAGAAATTTTTCTTATTTTGGGGCAAAAACGCAGAAATTTCCCATATTTTGGGGCAAAACTGCAGAAATTTCCCTTTTTTTCACGTAAAAAGGCTGAAATTCCCATTATTTGGGGGCAAAAAGGGAGAAATTTTTCTTATTTTGAGGGAAAATTGCAGCAATTTCACTTATTTCAGGAAAAAAGCAGATTTCTTTTTATTTTGGGGCAAAAAGGCAGAAATTTCTTTTATTTTGGTACAAAATTGAAGAAATTTTTCTTATTTTGGGGCAAAAACGCAGAAAGTTCCCATATTTTGGGGCAAAAAGGCAGTAATTTCCCTTATTTTGGGGCAAAATTGAAGAAATTTCAGTTATTTCAGGGTAATAAGTAAGAAATTTTTTTTATTTTGGAAGAAAAAAGACAGAAATTCCCTTTGTTTTGGGGGAAAAAGACAGAAATTCCACTTATTTAGAGTCAAAAAGGCAGAAATTCCCCTTATTTTGAAGCAAAAATGAAGAAATTTCCCTTTTTTATGGCAAAAAGGTATGCATTCTTCTTATTTTCAGGCAAAAAGGCAGAAATTCCCTGTATTTTGAGCAACATTTCAGAAATTCCCCTAATTGTGGGGCAAAAAGGCAGAAATTCCCTATATGTTGGGGCAAAAAGACAGACATTCTTCTTATTTTGGGGCAAAACTCAGAAATTCCACTTATTTTGGGGCAAAATTCCAGAAATTTCCCATATTCTGGGGCCAAATTGCAGAAATTTCACTTATTTTGGGGCAAAATTTCAGAAATTTCACTTATTTCAGGAAAAAAAGGCAGAAATTTTCCTTATTTTGGGGCAAAAAGGCAGAAATTCCTAATATTTTGTGGCAAAAATGCAGAAATTCCCCTTATTTTGAGGTAAAAAGGCTGAAATTCCCTATATTTGGGGGCAAAAAAGGCAGAAATTTCCCTTTTTTGGGGGCAAAATTGTAGAAATTTCACTTACTTCAGGGTAATAAGTCAGAAATTTTCCTTATTTTGGAACAAAAAAGACAGAAATTCCCTTTGTTTTGGGGGAAAAAGACAGAAATTCCACTTATTTAGAGTCAAAAAAGCAGAAATTCCTTTTATTTTGGAGCAAAAATGAAGAAATTTTCCTTTTTTATGGCAAAAAGGTATGCATTCTTATTTTCGGGCAAAAAGGCAGAAATTCCCCGTCTTTTGGAGCAAAATTGCAGAAATTCCCCTAATTATGGGGCAAAAAGGGAGAAATTCCCTATATATTGGGGAAAAAGACAGAAATTCTCCTTATTTTGGGGTAAAACTCAGAAATTCCACTTATTTTGGGGCAAAATTCCAGAAATTTCACTTATTTTGAGGCAAAATTCTAGAAATTTCACTTATTTTGGGCCAAAATTTCAGAAATTTCACTTATTTTCAGAAAAAAAAATAGAAGTTTTTCTATTTCGAAGCAAAAATGCAGAAATTTCTTTTATTTTGGTACAAAATTGCAGAAATTTTTCTTATTTTGGGGCAAAAAGGCAGAAATTTCCCATATTTTGGGGCAAAAATTTAGAAATTCCCCTTATTTTGAGGTAAAAAGGCTAAAATTCCCCTTATTTGGGGGCAAAAAGGCAGAAATTCCACTTATTTTGGGCCAAAATTGCAGAAATTTCACTTATTTCAGGGAAAAAAGGCAGAAATTTTCCTTATTTTGGGGCAAAAAGGCAGAAATTCCTAATATTTTGTGGCAAAAATAAAGAAATTCCCTTTATTTTGAGGTAAAAAGGGTGAAATTCCCCTTATTTGGGGGTAAAAAGGCCGAAATTTCCATTATTTTGGGGCAAAATTGCAGAAATTTAACTTATTTCAGGTTAATAAGTCAGAAATTTTTTTTATTTTGGGGCAAAAAAGACAGAAATTCCCTTTGTTTTGGAGGAAAAAGACCAAAATACCACTTATTTAGAGGCAAAAAAGCAGAAATTTTCCTTATTTTGGAGCAAAAATTAAGAAATTTCCCTTTTTTATGGCAAAAAGGCAAAATTCCTTGTATTTTGGAGCAAAATTGCAGAAATTCCCCTAATTGTCAGGCAAAAAGGTAGAAATTCCATATATGTTGGGGCAAAAAGACAGAAATTCTCTTTATTTTGGGGCGAAACTCAGAAATTCCACTTATTTGGGGCAAAATTCCAGAAATTTACCTTATTTTAGGGCAAAATTGCAGAAATTTCACTTATTTTGGGGCAAAATTGCAGAAATTTCACTTATTTCAGGGAAAAAAAGCAGAAATTTTCCTTATTTTGGGGCAAAAAAAAAGAAATTCCTAATATTTTGTAGTAAAAATGCAGAAATTCCCCTTATTTTGAGGTAAAAAGGCTGAAATTCCCCTTATTTGGGGGCAAAAAGGCAGTAATTTCCCTTATTTTGGGGCAAAATTGCAGAAATTTCACTTATTTCAGGCTAATAAGTAAGAAATTTTCCTTATTTTGGAACAAAAAAGACAGAAATTCCCTTTGTTTTAGGGGAAAAAGACAGATATTCCACTTATTTAGAGTCAAAAGGCATAAATACCCCTTATTTTGGAGCAAAAATGAAGATATTTCCCTTTTTTTATGGCAAAAAGTTATGCATTCTTCTTATTTTCAGGCAAAAAGGCAGAAATTCCCTGTATTTTGAGCAACATTGCAGAAATTCCCCTAATTGTGGGGCAAAAAGGCAGAAATTCCCTATATGTTGGGGCAAAAAGACAGACATTCTTCTTATTTTGGGGAAAAACTCAGAAATTCCACTTATTTTGGGGCAAAATTCCAGAAATTTCCCATATTTTGGGGCCAAATTGCAGAAATTTCACTTATTTTGGGACAAAATTTCAGAAATTTCACTTATTTCAGGGAAAAAAAGCAGAAATTTTTTTATTTTGGGGCAAAAAGGCAGAAATTTCCCATATTTTGAAGAAAAATGCAGAAATTCCCCTTATTTTGAGGTAAAAATGCTGAAATTCCCCTTATTTGGGTGCAAAAACGCAGAAATTTCTCTTATTTTGAGGCAAAATTGCAGAAATTTCACTTATTTCAGGATAATAAATCAGAAATTTTCTTTATTTTGGGGCAAGAAAGACAGAAATTCTATTTGTTTTCGGGGAAAAAACAGAAATTCGAATTATTTAGAGGAAAAAAGCAGAAATTCTTCTTATTTTGGAGATAAATGAAAAAATTTTACTTTTTTATGGCAAAAAGGTATGCATTCTTCTTATTTTCAGACAAAAAGGCAGAAATTCCCCGTATTTTGGAGCAAAATGGCAGAAATTACTCTAATTGTGGGGCAAAAAGGCAGAAATTCCTTATATGTTGGGGCAAAAAGACAGAAATTCTCCTTATTTTGTGGCAAAACTCAGAAATTTCACTTATTTTGGGACAAAATTGCAGAAATTTCAGTTATTTCAGAAAAAAAAGCAGAAATTTTCTTATTTTGGGGCAAAAAGGCAGAAAATTCCCATATTTTGGGGCAAAAATGCAGAAATTCCCCTTATTTTGGGGTAAAAATCTGAAATTCCCTTATTTGGGGGCAAAAAAGCAGAAATTTCACTTATTTAAGCAAAAAAAGTCAGAAATTTTCCTTATTTTGGGGCAAAAAGACAGAAATTCCTTTTGTTTTAGAGAAAAAAGACAGAAATTCCACTTATTTAGAGGCAAAAAAGCAGAAATTCCCCTTATTTTGAGGTAAAAAGGCTGAAATTCCCCTTATTTTGGGGCAAAAAGCAGAAATTTCCTTTATTTTGAGGCAAAATTGCAGAAATTTCACTTATTTCAGGGTAATAAGTCAGAAATTTTCCTTATTTTGGGGCAAAAAAGACAGAAATTCCCTTTGTTTTGGGGGAAAAAGACAGAAATTCCACTTATTTAGAGGCAAATGCAGAAATTCCCCTTATTTTGGAGCAAAAATGAAGAAATTTCCCTTTTTTATGACAAAAAGGTATGCATTCTTCTTATTTTCGGACAAAAAGGCAGAAATTCCCCGTATTTTGGAGCAAAATTGCAGAAATTCCCCTAATTGTGGGGCAAAAAGGCAGAAATTCCCTATATGTTGGGGCAAAAGGACAGAAATTCTCCTTATTTTGTGGCAAAACTCAGAAATACCACTTATTTTGAGGCAAAATTCCAGAAATTTTCCTTATTTTGTGGAAAAATTGCAGAAATTTCACTTATTTTGGGCAAAATTGCAGAAATTTCACTTATTTCAGAAAAAAAGCAGAATTTTTTTTATTTTGGGGCAAAAAGGCAGAAATTTCTTTTATTTTGGTACAAAATTGAAGAAATTTTTCTTATTTTGGGGCAAAAACGCAGAAATTTCCCAGATTTTGGGGCAAAACTGCAGAAATTTCCCTTTTTTTGACGTAAAAAGGCTGAAATTCCCCTTATTTGGGGGCAAAAAGGGAGAAATTTTTCTTATTTTGAGGCAAAATTGCAGCAATTTCACTTATTTCAGGGTAATAAGTCAGAAATTTTCCTTATCTTGGGGCAAAAAATACAGAAATTCCCTTTGTTTTGGGGGAAAAAGACAGAAATTCCACTTATTTTGGGGCAAAATTCCTGAAATTTCACTTATTTTGGGGCAAAATTGTAGAAATTTCACTTATTTTGGGGCAAAATTTCAGAAATTTCACTTTTTTCAGAAAAAAAAGTAGAAATTTTTCTATTTGGAAGCAAAAAGGCAGAAATTTCTTTTATTTTGTTACAAAATTGCAGAAATTTTTCTTATTTTGGGGCAAAAAGGCAGAAATTATCCATATTTTGGGGCAAAAATGCAGAAATTCCCCTTCTTTTGAGGTAAAAAGGCTAAAATTCCCCTTATTTGGGGGCAAAAGGCAGAAATTTCACTTATTTTGGGCCAAACTTGCGGAAATTTCACTTATTTCAGGAAAAAAAGGCAGAAATTTTCCTTATTTTGGGGCAAAAAGGCAGAAATTCCTAATATATTGTGGCAAAAATGAAGAAATTCCCTTTATTTTGAGGTAAAAAGGGTGAAATTCCCCTTATTTGGGGGTAAAACTGCCGAAATTTTGCTTATTTTGGGGCAAAATTGCAGAAATTTCACTTATTTCAGGGTAATAAGTAAGAAATTTTCCATATTTTGGGGCAAAAAAGACAGAAATTCCCTTTGTTTTGAGGGAAAAAGACAGAAATACCACTTATTTAGAGGCAAAAAAGCAGAAATTTTCCTTATTTTGGAGCAAAAATGAAGAAATTTCCCTTTTTTATGGCAAAAAGGTATGCATTCTTCTTATTTTCGGGCAAAAAGGCAGAAATTCCCCGTATTTTGGAGCAAAATTGCAGAAATTCCCCTAATTGTCGGGCAAAAAGGTAGAAATTCCCTATATGTTGGGGCAAAAAGACAGAAATTCTCCTTATTTTGGGGCAAAACTCAGAAATTCCACTTATTTGGGGCAAAATTCCAGAAATTTACCTTATTTTAGAACAAAATTGCAGAAATTTCACTTATTTTGGGGCAAAATTGCAGAAATTTCAATTATTTCAGGGAAAAAAGGCAGAAATTTTCCTTATTTTGGGGCAAAAAGCAGAAATTCCTAATATTTTGTGGCAAAAATGCAGAAATTCCCCTTATTTTGAGGTAAAAAGGCTGAAATTACCCTTATTTGGGGGCAAAAAGGCAGTAATTTCCCTTATTTTGGGGCAAAATTGAAGAAATTTCAGTTATTTCAGGGTAATAAGTAAGAAATTTTTTTTCTTTTGGAAGAAAAAAGACAGAAATTCCCTTTGTTTTGGGGGAAAAAGACAGAAATTCCACTTATTTAGAGTCAAAAAGGCAGAAATTCCCCTTATTTTGAAGCAAAAATGAAGAAATTTCCCTTTTTTATGGCAAAAAGGTATGCATTCTTCTTATTTTCAGGCAAAAAGGCAGAAATTCCCTGTATTTTGAGCAACATTGCAGAAATTCCCCTAATTGTGGGGCAAAAAGGCAGAAATTCCCTATATGTTGGGGCAAAAAGACAGACATTCTTCTTATTTTGGGGCAAAACTCAGAAATTCCACTTATTTTGGGGCAAAATTCCAGAAATTTCCCATATTCTGGGGCCAAATTGCAGAAATTTCACTTATTTTGGGGCAAAATTTCAGAAATTTCACTTATTTCAGGAAAAAAAGGCAGAAATTTTCCTTATTTTGGGGCAAAAAGGCAGAAATTCCTAATATTTTGTGGCAAAAATGCAGAAATTCCCCTTATTTTGAGGTAAAAAGGCTGAAATTCCCTATATTTGGGGGCAAAAAAGGCAGAAATTTCCCTTTTTTGGGGGCAAAATTGTAGAAATTTCACTTACTTCAGGGTAATAAGTCAGAAATTTTCCTTATTTTGGAACAAAAAAGACAGAAATTCCCTTTGTTTTGGGGGAAAAAGACAGAAATTCCACTTATTTAGAGTCAAAAAAGCAGAAATTCCTTTTATTTTGGAGCAAAAATGAAGAAATTTTCCTTTTTTATGGCAAAAAGGTATGCATTCTTATTTTCGGGCAAAAAGGCAGAAATTCCCCGTCTTTTGGAGCAAAATTGCAGAAATTCCCCTAATTATGGGGCAAAAAGGGAGAAATTCCCTATATATTGGGGCAAAAAGACAGAAATTCTCCTTATTTTGGGGTAAAACTCAGAAATTCCACTTATTTTGGGGCAAAATTCCAGAAATTTCACTTATTTTGAGGCAAAATTCTAGAAATTTCACTTATTTTGGGCCAAAATTTCAGAAATTTCACTTATTTTCAGAAAAAAAAATAGAAATTTTTCTATTTCGAAGCAAAAATGCAGAAATTTCTTTTATTTTGGTACAAAATTGCAGAAATTTTTCTTATTTTGGGGCAAAAAGGCAGAAATTTCCCATATTTTGGGGCAAAAATTTAGAAATTCCCCTTATTTTGAGGTAAAAAGGCTAAAATTCCCCTTATTTGGGGGCAAAAAGGCAGAAATTCCACTTATTTTGGGCCAAAATTGCAGAAATTTCACTTATTTCAGGGAAAAAAGGCAGAAATTTTCCTTATTTTGGGGCAAAAAGGCAGAAATTCCTAATATTTTGTGGCAAAAATAAAGAAATTCCCTTTATTTTGAGGTAAAAAGGGTGAAATTCCCCTTATTTGGGGGTAAAAAGGCCGAAATTTCCATTATTTTGGGGCAAAATTGCAGAAATTTAACTTATTTCAGGTTAATAAGTCAGAAATTTTTTTTTATTTTGGGGCAAAAAAGACAGAAATTCCCTTTGTTTTGGAGGAAAAAGACCAAAATACCACTTATTTAGAGGCAAAAAAGCAGAAATTTTCCTTATTTTGGAGCAAAAATTAAGAAATTTCCCTTTTTTATGGCAAAAAGGCAAAATTCCTTGTATTTTGGAGCAAAATTGCAGAAATTCCCCTAATTGTCAGGCAAAAAGGTAGAAATTCCATATATGTTGGGGCAAAAAGACAGAAATTCTCTTTATTTTGGGGCGAAACTCAGAAATTCCACTTATTTGGGGCAAAATTCCAGAAATTTACCTTATTTTAGGGCAAAATTGCAGAAATTTCACTTATTTTGGGGCAAAATTGCAGAAATTTCACTTATTTCAGGGAAAAAAAGCAGAAATTTTCCTTATTTTGGGGCAAAAAAAAAAGAAATTCCTAATATTTTGTAGTAAAAATGCAGAAATTCCCCTTATTTTGAGGTAAAAAGGCTGAAATTCCCCTTATTTGGGGGCAAAAAGGCAGTAATTTCCCTTATTTTGGGGCAAAATTGCAGAAATTTCACTTATTTCAGGCTAATAAGTAAGAAATTTTCCTTATTTTGGAACAAAAAAGACAGAAATTCCCTTTGTTTTAGGGGAAAAAGACAGATATTCCACTTATTTAGAGTCAAAAGGCATAAATACCCCTTATTTTGGAGCAAAAATGAAGATATTTCCCTTTTTTTATGGCAAAAAGTTATGCATTCTTCTTATTTTCAGGCAAAAAGGCAGAAATTCCCTGTATTTTGAGCAACATTGCAGAAATTCCCCTAATTGTGGGGCAAAAAGGCAGAAATTCCCTATATGTTGGGGCAAAAAGACAGACATTCTTCTTATTTTGGGGAAAAACTCAGAAATTCCACTTATTTTGGGGCAAAATTCCAGAAATTTCCCATATTTTGGGGCCAAATTGCAGAAATTTCACTTATTTTGGGGCAAAATTTCAGAAATTTCACTTATTTCAGGGAAAAAAAGCAGAAATTTTTTTATTTTGGGGCAAAAAGGCAGAAATTTCCCATATTTTGAAGAAAAATGCAGAAATTCCCCTTATTTTGAGGTAAAAATGCTGAAATTCCCCTTATTTGGGTGCAAAAACGCAGAAATTTCTCTTATTTTGAGGCAAAATTGCAGAAATTTCACTTATTTCAGGATAATAAATCAGAAATTTTCTTTATTTTGGGGCAAGAAAGACAGAAATTCTATTTGTTTTCGGGGAAAAAACAGAAATTCGAATTATTTAGAGGAAAAAAGCAGAAATTCTTCTTATTTTGGAGATAAATGAAAAAATTTTACTTTTTTATGGCAAAAAGGTATGCATTCTTCTTATTTTCAGACAAAAAGGCAGAAATTCCCCGTATTTTGGAGCAAAATGGCAGAAATTACTCTAATTGTGGGGCAAAAAGGCAGAAATTCCTTATATGTTGGGGCAAAAAGACAGAAATTCTCCTTATTTTGTGGCAAAACTCAGAAATTTCACTTATTTTGGGACAAAATTGCAGAAATTTCAGTTATTTCAGAAAAAAAAAGCAGAAATTTTCTTATTTTGGGGCAAAAAGGCAGAAAATTCCCATATTTTGGGGCAAAAATGCAGAAATTCCCCTTATTTTGGGGTAAAAATCTGAAATTCCCTTATTTGGGGGCAAAAAAGCAGAAATTTCACTTATTTAAGCAAAAAAAGTCAGAAATTTTCCTTATTTTGGGGCAAAAAGACAGAAATTCCTTTTGTTTTAGAGAAAAAAGACAGAAATTCCACTTATTTAGAGGCAAAAAAGCAGAAATTCCCCTTATTTTGAGGTAAAAAGGCTGAAATTCCCCTTATTTTGGGGCAAAAAGGCAGAAATTTCCTTTATTTTGAGGCAAAATTGCAGAAATTTCACTTATTTCAGGGTAATAAGTCAGAAATTTTCCTTATTTTGGGGCAAAAAAGACAGAAATTCCCTTTGTTTTGGGGGAAAAAGACAGAAATTCCACTTATTTAGAGGCAAATGCAGAAATTCCCCTTATTTTGGAGCAAAAATGAAGAAATTTCCCTTTTTTATGGCAAAAAGGTATGCATTCTTCTTATTTTCGGAAAAAGGCAGAAATTCCCCGTATTTTGGAGCAAAATTGCAGAAATTCCCCTAATTGTGGGGCAAAAAGGCAGAAATTCCCTATATGTTGGGGCAAAAGGACAGAAATTCTCCTTATTTTGTGGCAAAACTCAGAAATACCACTTATTTTGAGGCAAAATTCCAGAAATTTTCCTTATTTTGTGGAAAAATTGCAGAAATTTCACTTATTTTGGGCAAAATTGCAGAAATTTCACTTATTTCAGAAAAAAAGCAGAATTTTTTTTATTTTGGGGCAAAAAGGCAGAAATTTCTTTTATTTTGGTACAAAATTGAAGAAATTTTTCTTATTTTGGGGCAAAAACGCAGAAATTTCCCAGATTTTGGGGCAAAACTGCAGAAATTTCCCTTTTTTTGACGTAAAAAGGCTGAAATTCCCCTTATTTGGGGGCAAAAAGGGAGAAATTTTTCTTATTTTGAGGCAAAATTGCAGCAATTTCACTTATTTCAGGGTAATAAGTCAGAAATTTTCCTTATCTTGGGGCAAAAAATACAGAAATTCCCTTTGTTTTGGGGGAAAAAGACAGAAATTCCACTTATTTTGGGGCAAAATTCCTGAAATTTCACTTATTTTGGGGCAAAATTGTAGAAATTTCACTTATTTTGGGGCAAAATTTCAGAAATTTCACTTTTTTCAGAAAAAAAAGTAGAAATTTTTCTACTTGGAAGCAAAAAGGCAGAAATTTCTTTTATTTTGTTACAAAATTGCAGAAATTTTTCTTATTTTGGGGCAAAAAGGCAGAAATTATCCATATTTTGGGGCAAAAATGCAGAAATTCCCCTTCTTTTGAGGTAAAAAGGCTAAAATTCCCCTTATTTGGGGGCAAAAGGCAGAAATTTCACTTATTTTGGGCCAAACTTGCGGAAATTTCACTTATTTCAGGAAAAAAAGGCAGAAATTTTCCTTATTTTGGGGCAAAAAGGCAGAAATTCCTAATATATTGTGGCAAAAATGAAGAAATTCCCTTTATTTTGAGGTAAAAAGGGTGAAATTCCCCTTATTTGGGGGTAAAACTGCCGAAATTTTGCTTATTTTGGGGCAAAATTGCAGAAATTTCACTTATTTCAGGGTAATAAGTAAGAAATTTTCCATATTTTGGGGCAAAAAAGACAGAAATTCCCTTTGTTTTGAGGGAAAAAGACAGAAATACCACTTATTTAGAGGCAAAAAAGCAGAAATTTTCCTTATTTTGGAGCAAAAATGAAGAAATTTCCCTTTTTTATGGCAAAAAGGTATGCATTCTTCTTATTTTCGGGCAAAAAGGCAGAAATTCCCCGTATTTTGGAGCAAAATTGCAGAAATTCCCCTAATTGTCGGGCAAAAAGGTAGAAATTCCCTATATGTTGGGGCAAAAAGACAGAAATTCTCCTTATTTTGGGGCAAAACTCAGAAATTCCACTTATTTGGGGCAAAATTCCAGAAATTTACCTTATTTTAGAACAAAATTGCAGAAATTTCACTTATTTTGGGGCAAAATTGCAGAAATTTCAATTATTTCAGGGAAAAAAGGCAGAAATTTTCCTTATTTTGGGGCAAAAAGCAGAAATTCCTAATATTTTGTGGCAAAAATGCAGAAATTCCCCTTATTTTGAGGTAAAAAGGCTGAAATTACCCTTATTTGGGGGCAAAAAGGCAGTAATTTCCCTTATTTTGGGGCAAAATTGAAGAAATTTCAGTTATTTCAGGGTAATAAGTAAGAAATTTTTTTTCTTTTGGAAGAAAAAAGACAGAAATTCCCTTTGTTTTGGGGGAAAAAGACAGAAATTCCACTTATTTAGAGTCAAAAAGGCAGAAATTCCCCTTATTTTGAAGCAAAAATGAAGAAATTTCCCTTTTTTATGGCAAAAAGGTATGCATTCTTCTTATTTTCAGGCAAAAAGGCAGAAATTCCCTGTATTTTGAGCAACATTGCAGAAATTCCCCTAATTGTGGGGCAAAAAGGCAGAAATTCCCTATATGTTGGGGCAAAAAGACAGACATTCTTCTTATTTTGGGGCAAAACTCAGAAATTCCACTTATTTTGGGGCAAAATTCCAGAAATTTCCCATATTCTGGGGCCAAATTGCAGAAATTTCACTTATTTTGGGGCAAAATTTCAGAAATTTCACTTATTTCAGGAAAAAAAGGCAGAAATTTTCCTTATTTTGGGGCAAAAAGGCAGAAATTCCTAATATTTTGTGGCAAAAATGCAGAAATTCCCCTTATTTTGAGGTAAAAAGGCTGAAATTCCCTATATTTGGGGGCAAAAAAGGCAGAAATTTCCCTTTTTTGGGGGCAAAATTGTAGAAATTTCACTTACTTCAGGGTAATAAGTCAGAAATTTTCCTTATTTTGGAACAAAAAAGACAGAAATTCCCTTTGTTTTGGGGGAAAAAGACAGAAATTCCACTTATTTAGAGTCAAAAAAGCAGAAATTCCTTTTATTTTGGAGCAAAAATGAAGAAATTTTCCTTTTTTATGGCAAAAAGGTATGCATTCTTATTTTCGGGCAAAAAGGCAGAAATTCCCCGTCTTTTGGAGCAAAATTGCAGAAATTCCCCTAATTATGGGGCAAAAAGGGAGAAATTCCCTATATATTGGGGAAAAAGACAGAAATTCTCCTTATTTTGGGGTAAAACTCAGAAATTCCACTTATTTTGGGGCAAAATTCCAGAAATTTCACTTATTTTGAGGCAAAATTCTAGAAATTTCACTTATTTTGGGCCAAAATTTCAGAAATTTCACTTATTTTCAGAAAAAAAATAGAAGTTTTTCTATTTCGAAGCAAAAATGCAGAAATTTCTTTTATTTTGGTACAAAATTGCAGAAATTTTTCTTATTTTGGGGCAAAAAGGCAGAAATTTCCCATATTTTGGGGCAAAAATTTAGAAATTCCCCTTATTTTGAGGTAAAAAGGCTAAAATTCCCCTTATTTGGGGGCAAAAAGGCAGAAATTCCACTTATTTTGGGCCAAAATTGCAGAAATTTCACTTATTTCAGGGAAAAAAGGCAGAAATTTTCCTTATTTTGGGGCAAAAAGGCAGAAATTCCTAATATTTTGTGGCAAAAATAAAGAAATTCCCTTTATTTTGAGGTAAAAAGGGTGAAATTCCCCTTATTTGGGGGTAAAAAGGCCGAAATTTCCATTATTTTGGGGCAAAATTGCAGAAATTTAACTTATTTCAGGTTAATAAGTCAGAAATTTTTTTTATTTTGGGGCAAAAAAGACAGAAATTCCCTTTGTTTTGGAGGAAAAAGACCAAAATACCACTTATTTAGAGGCAAAAAAGCAGAAATTTTCCTTATTTTGGAGCAAAAATTAAGAAATTTCCCTTTTTTATGGCAAAAAGGCAAAATTCCTTGTATTTTGGAGCAAAATTGCAGAAATTCCCCTAATTGTCAGGCAAAAAGGTAGAAATTCCATATATGTTGGGGCAAAAAGACAGAAATTCTCTTTATTTTGGGGCGAAACTCAGAAATTCCACTTATTTGGGGCAAAATTCCAGAAATTTACCTTATTTTAGGGCAAAATTGCAGAAATTTCACTTATTTTGGGGCAAAATTGCAGAAATTTCACTTATTTCAGGGAAAAAAAGCAGAAATTTTCCTTATTTTGGGGCAAAAAAAAAGAAATTCCTAATATTTTGTAGTAAAAATGCAGAAATTCCCCTTATTTTGAGGTAAAAAGGCTGAAATTCCCCTTATTTGGGGGCAAAAAGGCAGTAATTTCCCTTATTTTGGGGCAAAATTGCAGAAATTTCACTTATTTCAGGCTAATAAGTAAGAAATTTTCCTTATTTTGGAACAAAAAAGACAGAAATTCCCTTTGTTTTAGGGGAAAAAGACAGATATTCCACTTATTTAGAGTCAAAAGGCATAAATACCCCTTATTTTGGAGCAAAAATGAAGATATTTCCCTTTTTTATGGCAAAAAGTTATGCATTCTTCTTATTTTCAGGCAAAAAGGCAGAAATTCCCTGTATTTTGAGCAACATTGCAGAAATTCCCCTAATTGTGGGGCAAAAAGGCAGAAATTCCCTATATGTTGGGGCAAAAAGACAGACATTCTTCTTATTTTGGGGAAAAACTCAGAAATTCCACTTATTTTGGGGCAAAATTCCAGAAATTTCCCATATTTTGGGGCCAAATTGCAGAAATTTCACTTATTTTGGGACAAAATTTCAGAAATTTCACTTATTTCAGGGAAAAAAAGCAGAAATTTTTTTATTTTGGGGCAAAAAGGCAGAAATTTCCCATATTTTGAAGAAAAATGCAGAAATTCCCCTTATTTTGAGGTAAAAATGCTGAAATTCCCCTTATTTGGGTGCAAAAACGCAGAAATTTCTCTTATTTTGAGGCAAAATTGCAGAAATTTCACTTATTTCAGGATAATAAATCAGAAATTTTCTTTATTTTGGGGCAAGAAAGACAGAAATTCTATTTGTTTTCGGGGAAAAAACAGAAATTCGAATTATTTAGAGGAAAAAAGCAGAAATTCTTCTTATTTTGGAGATAAATGAAAAAATTTTACTTTTTTATGGCAAAAAGGTATGCATTCTTCTTATTTTCAGACAAAAAGGCAGAAATTCCCCGTATTTTGGAGCAAAATGGCAGAAATTACTCTAATTGTGGGGCAAAAAGGCAGAAATTCCTTATATGTTGGGGCAAAAAGACAGAAATTCTCCTTATTTTGTGGCAAAACTCAGAAATTTCACTTATTTTGGGACAAAATTGCAGAAATTTCAGTTATTTCAGAAAAAAAAGCAGAAATTTTCTTATTTTGGGGCAAAAAGGCAGAAAATTCCCATATTTTGGGGCAAAAATGCAGAAATTCCCCTTATTTTGGGGTAAAAATCTGAAATTCCCTTATTTGGGGGCAAAAAAGCAGAAATTTCACTTATTTAAGCAAAAAAAGTCAGAAATTTTCCTTATTTTGGGGCAAAAAGACAGAAATTCCTTTTGTTTTAGAGAAAAAAGACAGAAATTCCACTTATTTAGAGGCAAAAAAGCAGAAATTCCCCTTATTTTGAGGTAAAAAGGCTGAAATTCCCCTTATTTTGGAGCAAAAATGAAGAAATTTCCCTTTTTTATGACAAAAAGGTATGCATTCTTCTTATTATCGGACAAAAAGGCAGAAATTCCCCGTATTTTGGAGCAAAATTGCAGAAATTCCCCTAATTGTGGGGCAAAAAGGCAGAAATTCCCTATATGTTGGGGCAAAAGGACAGAAATTCTCCTTATTTTGTGGCAAAACTCAGAAATACCACTTATTTTGAGGCAAAATTCCAGAAATTTTCCTTATTTTGTGGAAAAATTGCAGAAATTTCACTTATTTTGGGCAAAATTGCAGAAATTTCACTTATTTCAGAAAAAAAGCAGAATTTTTTTTATTTTGGGGCAAAAAGGCAGAAATTTCTTTTATTTTGGTACAAAATTGAAGAAATTTTTCTTATTTTGGGGCAAAAACGCAGAAATTTCCCATATTTTGGGGCAAAACTGCAGAAATTTCCCTTTTTTTGACGTAAAAAGGCTGAAATTCCCCTTATTTGGGGGCAAAAAGGGAGAAATTTTTCTTATTTTGAGGCAAAATTGCAGCAATTTCACTTATTTCAGGGTAATAAGTCAGAAATTTTCCTTATCTTGGGGCAAAAAATACAGAAATTCCCTTTGTTTTGGGGGAAAAAGACAGAAATTCCACTTATTTTGGGGCAAAATTCCTGAAATTTCACTTATTTTGGGGCAAAATTGTAGAAATTTCACTTATTTTGGGGCAAAATTTCAGAAATTTCACTTTTTTCAGAAAAAAAAGTAGAAATTTTTCTATTTGGAAGCAAAAAGGCAGAAATTTCTTTTATTTTGTTACAAAATTGCAGAAATTTTTCTTATTTTGGGGCAAAAAGGCAGAAATTATCCATATTTTGGGGCAAAAATGCAGAAATTCCCCTTCTTTTGAGGTAAAAAGGCTAAAATTCCCCTTATTTGGGGGCAAAAGGCAGAAATTTCACTTATTTTGGGCCAAACTTGCGGAAATTTCACTTATTTCAGGAAAAAAAGGCAGAAATTTTCCTTATTTTGGGGCAAAAAGGCAGAAATTCCTAATATATTGTGGCAAAAATGAAGAAATTCCCTTTATTTTGAGGTAAAAAGGGTGAAATTCCCCTTATTTGGGGGTAAAACTGCCGAAATTTTGCTTATTTTGGGGCAAAATTGCAGAAATTTCACTTATTTCAGGGTAATAAGTAAGAAATTTTCCATATTTTGGGGCAAAAAAGACAGAAATTCCCTTTGTTTTGAGGGAAAAAGACAGAAATACCACTTATTTAGAGGCAAAAAAGCAGAAATTTTCCTTATTTTGGAGCAAAAATGAAGAAATTTCCCTTTTTTATGGCAAAAAGGTATGCATTCTTCTTATTTTCGGGCAAAAAGGCAGAAATTCCCCGTATTTTGGAGCAAAATTGCAGAAATTCCCCTAATTGTCGGGCAAAAAGGTAGAAATTCCCTATATGTTGGGGCAAAAAGACAGAAATTCTCCTTATTTTGGGGCAAAACTCAGAAATTCCACTTATTTGGGGCAAAATTCCAGAAATTTACCTTATTTTAGAACAAAATTGCAGAAATTTCACTTATTTTGGGGCAAAATTGCAGAAATTTCAATTATTTCAGGGAAAAAAGGCAGAAATTTTCCTTATTTTGGGGCAAAAAGCAGAAATTCCTAATATTTTGTGGCAAAAATGCAGAAATTCCCCTTATTTTGAGGTAAAAAGGCTGAAATTACCCTTATTTGGGGGCAAAAAGGCAGTAATTTCCCTT
This sequence comes from Micromys minutus, assembly GCF_963924665.1. NCBI lineage: Eukaryota > Metazoa > Chordata > Mammalia > Rodentia > Muridae > Micromys > Micromys minutus. The sequence goes on from NW_027667764.1 coordinate 616,993, forward strand.
ATTTTGGGGCAAAATTGAAGAAATTTCAGTTATTTCAGGGTAATAAGTAAGAAATTTTTTTTCTTTTGGAAGAAAAAAGACAGAAATTCCCTTTGTTTTGGGGGAAAAAGACAGAAATTCCACTTATTTAGAGTCAAAAAGGCAGAAATTCCCCTTATTTTGAAGCAAAAATGAAGAAATTTCCCTTTTTTATGGCAAAAAGGTATGCATTCTTCTTATTTTCAGGCAAAAAGGCAGAAATTCCCTGTATTTTGAGCAACATTGCAGAAATTCCCCTAATTGTGGGGCAAAAAGGCAGAAATTCCCTATATGTTGGGGCAAAAAGACAGACATTCTTCTTATTTTGGGGCAAAACTCAGAAATTCCACTTATTTTGGGGCAAAATTCCAGAAATTTCCCATATTCTGGGGCCAAATTGCAGAAATTTCACTTATTTTGGGGCAAAATTTCAGAAATTTCACTTATTTCAGGAAAAAAAGGCAGAAATTTTCCTTATTTTGGGGCAAAAAGGCAGAAATTCCTAATATTTTGTGGCAAAAATGCAGAAATTCCCCTTATTTTGAGGTAAAAAGGCTGAAATTCCCTATATTTGGGGGCAAAAAAGGCAGAAATTTCCCTTTTTTGGGGGCAAAATTGTAGAAATTTCACTTACTTCAGGGTAATAAGTCAGAAATTTTCCTTATTTTGGAACAAAAAAGACAGAAATTCCCTTTGTTTTGGGGGAAAAAGACAGAAATTCCACTTATTTAGAGTCAAAAAAGCAGAAATTCCTTTTATTTTGGAGCAAAAATGAAGAAATTTTCCTTTTTTATGGCAAAAAGGTATGCATTCTTATTTTCGGGCAAAAAGGCAGAAATTCCCCGTCTTTTGGAGCAAAATTGCAGAAATTCCCCTAATTATGGGGCAAAAAGGGAGAAATTCCCTATATATTGGGGCAAAAAGACAGAAATTCTCCTTATTTTGGGGTAAAACTCAGAAATTCCACTTATTTTGGGGCAAAATTCCAGAAATTTCACTTATTTTGAGGCAAAATTCTAGAAATTTCACTTATTTTGGGCCAAAATTTCAGAAATTTCACTTATTTTCAGAAAAAAAAATAGAAATTTTTCTATTTCGAAGCAAAAATGCAGAAATTTCTTTTATTTTGGTACAAAATTGCAGAAATTTTTCTTATTTTGGGGCAAAAAGGCAGAAATTTCCCATATTTTGGGGCAAAAATTTAGAAATTCCCCTTATTTTGAGGTAAAAAGGCTAAAATTCCCCTTATTTGGGGGCAAAAAGGCAGAAATTCCACTTATTTTGGGCCAAAATTGCAGAAATTTCACTTATTTCAGGGAAAAAAGGCAGAAATTTTCCTTATTTTGGGGCAAAAAGGCAGAAATTCCTAATATTTTGTGGCAAAAATAAAGAAATTCCCTTTATTTTGAGGTAAAAAGGGTGAAATTCCCCTTATTTGGGGGTAAAAAGGCCGAAATTTCCATTATTTTGGGGCAAAATTGCAGAAATTTAACTTATTTCAGGTTAATAAGTCAGAAATTTTTTTTTATTTTGGGGCAAAAAAGACAGAAATTCCCTTTGTTTTGGAGGAAAAAGACCAAAATACCACTTATTTAGAGGCAAAAAAGCAGAAATTTTCCTTATTTTGGAGCAAAAATTAAGAAATTTCCCTTTTTATGGCAAAAAGGCAAAATTCCTTGTATTTTGGAGCAAAATTGCAGAAATTCCCCTAATTGTCAGGCAAAAAGGTAGAAATTCCATATATGTTGGGGCAAAAAGACAGAAATTCTCTTTATTTTGGGGCGAAACACAGAAATTCCACTTATTTGGGGCAAAATTCCAGAAATTTACCTTATTTTAGGGCAAAATTGCAGAAATTTCACTTATTTTGGGGCAAAATTGCAGAAATTTCACTTATTTCAGGGAAAAAAAGCAGAAATTTTCCTTATTTTGGGGCAAAAAAAAAAAGAAATTCCTAATATTTTGTAGTAAAAATGCAGAAATTCCCCTTATTTTGAGGTAAAAAGGCTGAAATTCCCCTTATTTGGGGGCAAAAAGGCAGTAATTTCCCTTATTTTGGGGCAAAATTGCAGAAATTTCACTTATTTCAGGCTAATAAGTAAGAAATTTTCCTTATTTTGGAACAAAAAAGACAGAAATTCCCTTTGTTTTAGGGGAAAAAGACAGATATTCCACTTATTTAGAGTCAAAAGGCATAAATACCCCTTATTTTGGAGCAAAAATGAAGATATTTCCCTTTTTTTATGGCAAAAAGTTATGCATTCTTCTTATTTTCAGGCAAAAAGGCAGAAATTCCCTGTATTTTGAGCAACATTGCAGAAATTCCCCTAATTGTGGGGCAAAAAGGCAGAAATTCCCTATATGTTGGGGCAAAAAGACAGACATTCTTCTTATTTTGGGGAAAAACTCAGAAATTCCACTTATTTTGGGGCAAAATTCCAGAAATTTCCCATATTTTGGGGCCAAATTGCAGAAATTTCACTTATTTTGGGGCAAAATTTCAGAAATTTCACTTATTTCAGGGAAAAAAAGCAGAAATTTTTTTATTTTGGGGCAAAAAGGCAGAAATTTCCCATATTTTGAAGAAAAATGCAGAAATTCCCCTTATTTTGAGGTAAAAATGCTGAAATTCCCCTTATTTGGGTGCAAAAACGCAGAAATTTCTCTTATTTTGAGGCAAAATTGCAGAAATTTCACTTATTTCAGGATAATAAATCAGAAATTTTCTTTATTTTGGGGCAAGAAAGACAGAAATTCTATTTGTTTTCGGGGAAAAAACAGAAATTCGAATTATTTAGAGGAAAAAAGCAGAAATTCTTCTTATTTTGGAGATAAATGAAAAAATTTTACTTTTTTATGGCAAAAAGGTATGCATTCTTCTTATTTTCAGACAAAAAGGCAGAAATTCCCCGTATTTTGGAGCAAAATGGCAGAAATTACTCTAATTGTGGGGCAAAAAGGCAGAAATTCCTTATATGTTGGGGCAAAAAGACAGAAATTCTCCTTATTTTGTGGCAAAACTCAGAAATTTCACTTATTTTGGGACAAAATTGCAGAAATTTCAGTTATTTCAGAAAAAAAAGCAGAAATTTTCTTATTTTGGGGCAAAAAGGCAGAAAATTCCCATATTTTGGGGCAAAAATGCAGAAATTCCCCTTATTTTGGGGTAAAAATCTGAAATTCCCTTATTTGGGGGCAAAAAAGCAGAAATTTCACTTATTTAAGCAAAAAAAGTCAGAAATTTTCCTTATTTTGGGGCAAAAAGACAGAAATTCCTTTTGTTTTAGAGAAAAAAGACAGAAATTCCACTTATTTAGTGGCAAAAATGCAGAAATTCCCCTTATTTTGAGGTAAAAAGGCTGAAATTCCCCTTATTTTGGGGCAAAAAGGCAGAAATTTCCTTTATTTTGAGGCAAAATTGCAGAAATTTCACTTATTTCAGGGTAATAAGTCAGAAATTTTCCTTATTTTGGGGCAAAAAAGACAGAAATTCCCTTTGTTTTGGGGGAAAAAGACAGAAATTCCACTTATTTAGAGGCAAATGCAGAAATTCCCCTTATTTTGGAGCAAAAATGAAGAAATTTCCCTTTTTTATGGCAAAAAGGTATGCATTCTTCTTATTTTCGGAAAAAGGCAGAAATTCCCCGTATTTTGGAGCAAAATTGCAGAAATTCCCCTAATTGTGGGGCAAAAAGGCAGAAATTCCCTATATGTTGGGGCAAAAGGACAGAAATTCTCCTTATTTTGTGGCAAAACTCAGAAATACCACTTATTTTGAGGCAAAATTCCAGAAATTTTCCTTATTTTGTGGAAAAATTGCAGAAATTTCACTTATTTTGGGCAAAATTGCAGAAATTTCACTTATTTCAGAAAAAAAGCAGAATTTTTTTTATTTTGGGGCAAAAAGGCAGAAATTTCTTTTATTTTGGTACAAAATTGAAGAAATTTTTCTTATTTTGGGGCAAAAACGCAGAAATTTCCCAGATTTTGGGGCAAAACTGCAGAAATTTCCCTTTTTTTGACGTAAAAAGGCTGAAATTCCCCTTATTTGGGGGCAAAAAGGGAGAAATTTTTCTTATTTTGAGGCAAAATTGCAGCAATTTCACTTATTTCAGGGTAATAAGTCAGAAATTTTCCTTATCTTGGGGCAAAAAATACAGAAATTCCCTTTGTTTTGGGGGAAAAAGACAGAAATTCCACTTATTTTGGGGCAAAATTCCTGAAATTTCACTTATTTTGGGGCAAAATTGTAGAAATTTCACTTATTTTGGGGCAAAATTTCAGAAATTTCACTTTTTTCAGAAAAAAAAGTAGAAATTTTTCTATTTGGAAGCAAAAAGGCAGAAATTTCTTTTATTTTGTTACAAAATTGCAGAAATTTTTCTTATTTTGGGGCAAAAAGGCAGAAATTATCCATATTTTGGGGCAAAAATGCAGAAATTCCCCTTCTTTTGAGGTAAAAAGGCTAAAATTCCCCTTATTTGGGGGCAAAAGGCAGAAATTTCACTTATTTTGGGCCAAACTTGCGGAAATTTCACTTATTTCAGGAAAAAAAGGCAGAAATTTTCCTTATTTTGGGGCAAAAAGGCAGAAATTCCTAATATATTGTGGCAAAAATGAAGAAATTCCCTTTATTTTGAGGTAAAAAGGGTGAAATTCCCCTTATTTGGGGGTAAAACTGCCGAAATTTTGCTTATTTTGGGGCAAAATTGCAGAAATTTCACTTATTTCAGGGTAATAAGTAAGAAATTTTCCATATTTTGGGGCAAAAAAGACAGAAATTCCCTTTGTTTTGAGGGAAAAAGACAGAAATACCACTTATTTAGAGGCAAAAAAGCAGAAATTTTCCTTATTTTGGAGCAAAAATGAAGAAATTTCCCTTTTTTATGGCAAAAAGGTATGCATTCTTCTTATTTTCGGGCAAAAAGGCAGAAATTCCCCGTATTTTGGAGCAAAATTGCAGAAATTCCCCTAATTGTCGGGCAAAAAGGTAGAAATTCCCTATATGTTGGGGCAAAAAGACAGAAATTCTCCTTATTTTGGGGCAAAACTCAGAAATTCCACTTATTTGGGGCAAAATTCCAGAAATTTACCTTATTTTAGAACAAAATTGCAGAAATTTCACTTATTTTGGGGCAAAATTGCAGAAATTTCAATTATTTCAGGGAAAAAAGGCAGAAATTTTCCTTATTTTGGGGCAAAAAGCAGAAATTCCTAATATTTTGTGGCAAAAATGCAGAAATTCCCCTTATTTTGAGGTAAAAAGGCTGAAATTACCCTTATTTGGGGGCAAAAAGGCAGTAATTTCCCTTATTTTGGGGCAAAATTGAAGAAATTTCAGTTATTTCAGGGTAATAAGTAAGAAATTTTTTTTCTTTTGGAAGAAAAAAGACAGAAATTCCCTTTGTTTTGGGGGAAAAAGACAGAAATTCCACTTATTTAGAGTCAAAAAGGCAGAAATTCCCCTTATTTTGAAGCAAAAATGAAGAAATTTCCCTTTTTTATGGCAAAAAGGTATGCATTCTTCTTATTTTCAGGCAAAAAGGCAGAAATTCCCTGTATTTTGAGCAACATTGCAGAAATTCCCCTAATTGTGGGGCAAAAAGGCAGAAATTCCCTATATGTTGGGGCAAAAAGACAGACATTCTTCTTATTTTGGGGCAAAACTCAGAAATTCCACTTATTTTGGGGCAAAATTCCAGAAATTTCCCATATTCTGGGGCCAAATTGCAGAAATTTCACTTATTTTGGGGCAAAATTTCAGAAATTTCACTTATTTCAGGAAAAAAAGGCAGAAATTTTCCTTATTTTGGGGCAAAAAGGCAGAAATTCCTAATATTTTGTGGCAAAAATGCAGAAATTCCCCTTATTTTGAGGTAAAAAGGCTGAAATTCCCTATATTTGGGGGCAAAAAAGGCAGAAATTTCCCTTTTTTGGGGGCAAAATTGTAGAAATTTCACTTACTTCAGGGTAATAAGTCAGAAATTTTCCTTATTTTGGAACAAAAAAGACAGAAATTCCCTTTGTTTTGGGGGAAAAAGACAGAAATTCCACTTATTTAGAGTCAAAAAAGCAGAAATTCCTTTTATTTTGGAGCAAAAATGAAGAAATTTTCCTTTTTTATGGCAAAAAGGTATGCATTCTTATTTTCGGGCAAAAAGGCAGAAATTCCCCGTCTTTTGGAGCAAAATTGCAGAAATTCCCCTAATTATGGGGCAAAAAGGGAGAAATTCCCTATATATTGGGGCAAAAAGACAGAAATTCTCCTTATTTTGGGGTAAAACTCAGAAATTCCACTTATTTTGGGGCAAAATTCCAGAAATTTCACTTATTTTGAGGCAAAATTCTAGAAATTTCACTTATTTTGGGCCAAAATTTCAGAAATTTCACTTATTTTCAGAAAAAAAAATAGAAATTTTTCTATTTCGAAGCAAAAATGCAGAAATTTCTTTTATTTTGGTACAAAATTGCAGAAATTTTTCTTATTTTGGGGCAAAAAGGCAGAAATTTCCCATATTTTGGGGCAAAAATTTAGAAATTCCCCTTATTTTGAGGTAAAAAGGCTAAAATTCCCCTTATTTGGGGGCAAAAAGGCAGAAATTCCACTTATTTTGGGCCAAAATTGCAGAAATTTCACTTATTTCAGGGAAAAAAGGCAGAAATTTTCCTTATTTTGGGGCAAAAAGGCAGAAATTCCTAATATTTTGTGGCAAAAATAAAGAAATTCCCTTTATTTTGAGGTAAAAAGGGTGAAATTCCCCTTATTTGGGGGTAAAAAGGCCGAAATTTCCATTATTTTGGGGCAAAATTGCAGAAATTTAACTTATTTCAGGTTAATAAGTCAGAAATTTTTTTTTATTTTGGGGCAAAAAAGACAGAAATTCCCTTTGTTTTGGAGGAAAAAGACCAAAATACCACTTATTTAGAGGCAAAAAAGCAGAAATTTTCCTTATTTTGGAGCAAAAATTAAGAAATTTCCCTTTTTTATGGCAAAAAGGCAAAATTCCTTGTATTTTGGAGCAAAATTGCAGAAATTCCCCTAATTGTCAGGCAAAAAGGTAGAAATTCCATATATGTTGGGGCAAAAAGACAGAAATTCTCTTTATTTTGGGGCGAAACTCAGAAATTCCACTTATTTGGGGCAAAATTCCAGAAATTTACCTTATTTTAGGGCAAAATTGCAGAAATTTCACTTATTTTGGGGCAAAATTGCAGAAATTTCACTTATTTCAGGGAAAAAAAGCAGAAATTTTCCTTATTTTGGGGCAAAAAAAAAAGAAATTCCTAATATTTTGTAGTAAAAATGCAGAAATTCCCCTTATTTTGAGGTAAAAAGGCTGAAATTCCCCTTATTTGGGGGCAAAAAGGCAGTAATTTCCCTTATTTTGGGGCAAAATTGCAGAAATTTCACTTATTTCAGGCTAATAAGTAAGAAATTTTCCTTATTTTGGAACAAAAAAGACAGAAATTCCCTTTGTTTTAGGGGAAAAAGACAGATATTCCACTTATTTAGAGTCAAAAGGCATAAATACCCCTTATTTTGGAGCAAAAATGAAGATATTTCCCTTTTTTTATGGCAAAAAGTTATGCATTCTTCTTATTTTCAGGCAAAAAGGCAGAAATTCCCTGTATTTTGAGCAACATTGCAGAAATTCCCCTAATTGTGGGGCAAAAAGGCAGAAATTCCCTATATGTTGGGGCAAAAAGACAGACATTCTTCTTATTTTGGGGAAAAACTCAGAAATTCCACTTATTTTGGGGCAAAATTCCAGAAATTTCCCATATTTTGGGGCCAAATTGCAGAAATTTCACTTATTTTGGGGCAAAATTTCAGAAATTTCACTTATTTCAGGGAAAAAAAGCAGAAATTTTTTTATTTTGGGGCAAAAAGGCAGAAATTTCCCATATTTTGAAGAAAAATGCAGAAATTCCCCTTATTTTGAGGTAAAAATGCTGAAATTCCCCTTATTTGGGTGCAAAAACGCAGAAATTTCTCTTATTTTGAGGCAAAATTGCAGAAATTTCACTTATTTCAGGATAATAAATCAGAAATTTTCTTTATTTTGGGGCAAGAAAGACAGAAATTCTATTTGTTTTCGGGGAAAAAACAGAAATTCGAATTATTTAGAGGAAAAAAGCAGAAATTCTTCTTATTTTGGAGATAAATGAAAAAATTTTACTTTTTTATGGCAAAAAGGTATGCATTCTTCTTATTTTCAGACAAAAAGGCAGAAATTCCCCGTATTTTGGAGCAAAATGGCAGAAATTACTCTAATTGTGGGGCAAAAAGGCAGAAATTCCTTATATGTTGGGGCAAAAAGACAGAAATTCTCCTTATTTTGTGGCAAAACTCAGAAATTTCACTTATTTTGGGACAAAATTGCAGAAATTTCAGTTATTTCAGAAAAAAAAGCAGAAATTTTCTTATTTTGGGGCAAAAAGGCAGAAAATTCCCATATTTTGGGGCAAAAATGCAGAAATTCCCCTTATTTTGGGGTAAAAATCTGAAATTCCCTTATTTGGGGGCAAAAAAGCAGAAATTTCACTTATTTAAGCAAAAAAAGTCAGAAATTTTCCTTATTTTGGGGCAAAAAGACAGAAATTCCTTTTGTTTTAGAGAAAAAAGACAGAAATTCCACTTATTTAGAGGCAAAAAAGCAGAAATTCCCCTTATTTTGAGGTAAAAAGGCTGAAATTCCCCTTATTTTGGGGCAAAAAGGCAGAAATTTCCTTTATTTTGAGGCAAAATTGCAGAAATTTCACTTATTTCAGGGTAATAAGTCAGAAATTTTCCTTATATTGGGGCAAAAAAGACAGAAATTCCCTTTGTTTTGGGGGAAAAAGACAGAAATTCCACTTATTTAGAGGCAAATGCAGAAATTCCCCTTATTTTGGAGCAAAAATGAAGAAATTTCCCTTTTTTATGGCAAAAAGGTATGCATTCTTCTTATTTTCGGAAAAAGGCAGAAATTCCCCGTATTTTGGAGCAAAATTGCAGAAATTCCCCTAATTGTGGGGCAAAAAGGCAGAAATTCCCTATATGTTGGGGCAAAAGGACAGAAATTCTCCTTATTTTGTGGCAAAACTCAGAAATACCACTTATTTTGAGGCAAAATTCCAGAAATTTTCCTTATTTTGTGGAAAAATTGCAGAAATTTCACTTATTTTGGGCAAAATTGCAGAAATTTCACTTATTTCAGAAAAAAAGCAGAATTTTTTTTATTTTGGGGCAAAAAGGCAGAAATTTCTTTTATTTTGGTACAAAATTGAAGAAATTTTTCTTATTTTGGGGCAAAAACGCAGAAATTTCCCAGATTTTGGGGCAAAACTGCAGAAATTTCCCTTTTTTTGACGTAAAAAGGATGAAATTCCCCTTATTTGGGGGCAAAAAGGGAGAAATTTTTCTTATTTTGAGGCAAAATTGCAGCAATTTCACTTATTTCAGGGTAATAAGTCAGAAATTTTCCTTATCTTGGGGCAAAAAATACAGAAATTCCCTTTGTTTTGGGGGAAAAAGACAGAAATTCCACTTATTTTGGGGCAAAATTCCTGAAATTTCACTTATTTTGGGGCAAAATTGTAGAAATTTCACTTATTTTGGGGCAAAATTTCAGAAATTTCACTTTTTTCAGAAAAAAAAGTAGAAATTTTTCTATTTGGAAGCAAAAAGGCAGAAATTTCTTTTATTTTGTTACAAAATTGCAGAAATTTTTCTTATTTTGGGGCAAAAAGGCAGAAATTATCCATATTTTGGGGCAAAAATGCAGAAATTCCCCTTCTTTTGAGGTAAAAAGGCTAAAATTCCCCTTATTTGGGGGCAAAAGGCAGAAATTTCACTTATTTTGGGCCAAACTTGCGGAAATTTCACTTATTTCAGGGAAAAAAGGCAGAAATTTTCCTTATTTTGGGGCAAAAAGGCAGAAATTCCTAATATATTGTGGCAAAAATGAAGAAATTCCCTTTATTTTGAGGTAAAAAGGGTGAAATTCCCCTGATTTGGGGGTAAAACTGCCGAAATTTTGCTTATTTTGGGGCAAAATTGCAGAAATTTCACTTATTTCAGGGTAATAAGTAAGAAATTTTCCATATTTTGGGGCAAAAAAGACAGAAATTCCCTTTGTTTTGAGGGAAAAAGACAGAAATACCACTTATTTAGAGGCAAAAAAGCAGAAATTTTCCTTATTTTGGAGCAAAAATGAAGAAATTTCCCTTTTTTTATGGCAAAAAGGTATGCATTCTTCTTATTTTCGGGCAAAAAGGCAGAAATTCCCCGTATTTTGGAGCAAAATTGCAGAAATTCCCCTAATTGTCGGGCAAAAAGGTAGAAATTCCCTATATGTTGGGGCAAAAAGACAGAAATTCTCCTTATTTTGGGGCAAAACTCAGAAATTCCACTTATTTGGGGCAAAATTCCAGAAATTTACCTTATTTTAGAACAAAATTGCAGAAATTTCACTTATTTTGGGGCAAAATTGCAGAAATTTCAATTATTTCAGGGAAAAAAGGCAGAAATTTTCCTTATTTTGGGGCAAAAAGCAGAAATTCCTAATATTTTGTGGCAAAAATGCAGAAATTCCCCTTATTTTGAGGTAAAAAGGCTGAAATTACCCTTATTTGGGGGCAAAAAGGCAGTAATTTCCCTTATTTTGGGGCAAAATTGAAGAAATTTCAGTTATTTCAGGGTAATAAGTAAGAAATTTTTTTTCTTTTGGAAGAAAAAAGACAGAAATTCCCTTTGTTTTGGGGGAAAAAGACAGAAATTCCACTTATTTAGAGTCAAAAAGGCAGAAATTCCCCTTATTTTGAAGCAAAAATGAAGAAATTTCCCTTTTTTATGGCAAAAAGGTATGCATTCTTCTTATTTTCAGGCAAAAAGGCAGAAATTCCCTGTATTTTGAGCAACATTGCAGAAATTCCCCTAATTGTGGGGCAAAAAGGCAGAAATTCCCTATATGTTGGGGCAAAAAGACAGACATTCTTCTTATTTTGGGGCAAAACTGAGAAATTCCACTTATTTTGGGGCAAAATTCCAGAAATTTCCCATATTTTGGGGCCAAATTGCAGAAATTTCACTTATTTTGGGGCAAAATTTCAGAAATTTCACTTATTTCAGGGAAAAAAAGCAGAAATTTTTTTATTTTGGGGCAAAAAGGCAGAAATTTCCCATATTTTGTAGTAAAAATGCAAAAATTCCCCTTATTTTGAGGTAAAAAGGCTGAAATTCCCCTTATTTGGGTGCAAAAAGGCAGAAATTTCTCTTATTTAGAGGCAAAATTGCAGAAATTTCACTTATTTCAGGGTAATAAATCAGAAATTTTCTTTATTTTGGGGCAAAAAAGACCGAAATTCTATTTGTTTTGGGGGAAAAAACAGAAATTCGAATTATTTAGAGGAAAAAAGCAGAAATTCTTCTTATTTTAGAGCAAAAATGAAAAAATTTCCCTTTTTTATGGCAAAAAGGTATGCATTCTTCTTATTTTCAGACAAAAAGGCAGAAATTCCCCGTATTTTGGAGCAAAATTGCAGAAATTCCTCTAATTGTGGGGCAAAAAGGCAGAAATTCCTTATATGTTGGGGCAAAAAGACAGAAATTCTCCTTATTTTGTGGCAAAACTCAGAAATTTCACTTATTTTGGGGCATAATTGCAGAAATTTCAGTTATTTCAGAAAAAAAAAGCATAAATTTTCTTATTTTGGGGCAAACAGGCAGAAATTTCTTTTATTTTGGTACAAAATTGCAGAAATTTTTCTTACTTTGAGGCAAAAGGGCAGAAATTTCCCATATTTTGGGGCAAAAATGCAGAAATTCCCCTAATTTTGGGGTAAAAAGTCTGAAATTCCCTTATTTGGGGGCAAAAAAGCAGAAATTTCACATATTTAAAGAAAAAAATTCAGAAATTTTCCTTATTTTGGGGCAAAAAGACAGAAATTCCTTTTGTTTTAGAGAAAAAAGACAGAAATTCCACTTATTTAGAGGGAAAAAAGCAGAAATTCCCCTTATTTTGAGGTAAAAAGGCTGAAATTCCCCTTATTTGGGGGCAAAAAGGCAGAAATTTCCTTTATTTTGGGGCAAAATTGCAGAAATTTCACTTATTTCAGGGTAATAAGTCAGAAATTTTCCTTATTTTGGGGCAAAAAAGACAGAAATTCCCTTTGTTTTGGGGGAAAAAGACAGAAATTCCACTTATTTAGAGGCAAATGCAGAAATTCCCCTTATTTTGGAGCAAAAATGAAGAAATTTCCCTTTTTTATGGCAAAAAGGTATGCATTCTTCTTATTTTCGGACAAAAAGGCAGAAATTCCCCGTATTTTGGAGCAAAATTGCAGAAATTCCCCTAACTGTGGGGCAAAAAGGCAGAAATTCCCTATATGTTGGGGCAAAAGAACAGAAATTCTCCTTATTTTGTGGCAAAACTCAGAAATACCACTTATTTTGAGGCAAAATTCTAGAAATTTCCTTCATTTTGGGGCAAAATTGCAGAAATTTCACTTATTTTGGGATAAATTGCAGAGATTTCAATTATTTCAGAAAAAAAGCAGAATTTTTTTTTATTTTGGGGGAAAAAGGCAGAAATTTCTTTTATTTTGGTACAAAATTGAAGAAATTTTTCTTATTTTGGGGCAAAAACGCAGAAAGTTCCCATATTTTGGGGCAAAAATGCAGAAATTTCCCTTTTTTTGACGTAAAAAGGCTGAAATTCCCCTTATTTGGGGGCAAAAAGGAAGAAATTTTTCTTATTTTTAGGCAAAATACAGCAATTTCACTTATTTCAGGGTGATAAGTCAGAAATTTTCCTTATCTTGGGGCAAAAAATACAGAAATTCCCTTTGTTTTGAAGGAAAAAGACAGAAATTCCACTTATTTAGAGGCAAAAAAGCAGAAATTCCCTTTATTTTGAAGCAAAAATGAAGATTTCCCTTTTTTGTGGCAAAAGGTATACATTCCCCTTATTATCGGGCTAAAAAGCAAAAATTCCCCGTATTTTGGAGCAAAATTCTAGAAATTCCCATAATTGTGGTGCAAAAAGGCAGAGTTTCCCTATATGTTAGGGCAAAAAGACAGAAATTCTCCTTATTTTGGGGCAAAACTCAGAAATTCCACTTATTTTGGGGCAAAATTTCAGAGATGTCTCTTATTTTGGGGCAAAATTGCAGAAATTTCACTTATTTCAGGGAAAAAAGGCAGAAATTTTCCTTATTTTGGGGCAAAAAGGCAGTAATTCCTAATATTTTGTTGCAAAAATGCAGAAATTCTCCTTATTTTGAGGTAAAAGTGTGAAATTCCTCTTATTTGGGGGCAAAAGGGCAGAAATTTCCCTTATTTTGGGGCAAAATTGCAGAAATTTCACTTATTTCAGTGTAATAAGTCAGAAAATTTCTTTATTTTGTTGCAAAAAAGACAGAAATTTTCTTTGTTTTGGGGGAAAAAGAAAGAAACTCCACATATTTAGAGGCAAAAAGCAGAAATTCCCCTTATTTTGGAGCAAAATTACAGAAATTTCCCTTTTTTATGGCAAAAAGGTATGCATTCTTCTTATTTTCTGGCAAAAAGGCAGAAATTCTCTGTATTTTGGAACAAAATTGCAGAAATTAACCTAATTGTGGGGCAAAAAGGCAGAAATTCCCTATATGTTGGGGCAAAAAGACAGAAATTCTGCTTATTTTGGGGCAAAACTCAGAAATTCCACATATTTTGTGGCAAAATTCCAGAAATTTCCCTTATTTTGGGGCATAATTGCAGAAATTGCACTTATTTTGGGACAAAATTGGAGAAATTTCATTTATTTCAGGGAAAAAAGGCAGAAATTTTTCTTATTTTGGGGCAAAAAGGCAGAAATTTCCCATATTTTGGTACAAAATTGCAGAAATTTTTTCTTATTTTTGGCAAAAAGGCAAAAATTTCCCATATTTTGGGGAAAAAATGCAGAAATTCCCCTTATTTTGAGGTAAAATGCTGAAATTCCCCTTATTTGGAGTTAAAAAACAGAAATTTCTATAATTTTGGGGCAAAATTGCAGAAATTTCACTTATTTCAGGGTAATAAGTCAGAAATTTTCCTTATTTTGGGGCAAAAAAGACAGAAATTCCCTTTGTTTTGGGGGAAACTGACAGAAATTCCACTTATTTAGAGGCATAAAAGCAAAAATTCCCCTCATTTTGTACAAAAATGAAGAAAATTCCCTTTTTTATGGCAAAAAGGTATGCATTATTATTATTTTCGGACAAAAAAGGCAGAAATTCCCTATATTTTAGAGCAAAATTGCCGAAATTCCCCTAATTGTGGCGCAAAAATGCAGTAATTCCCTATATGTTGGGGCAAAAAGACAGAAATTCTCCTTATTTTAGGGCAAAACTCAGAAATTTAAATTATTTTGGGGCAAAATTTCAGAAATTTCACTTATTTCAGAAAAAAAGCAGAAATTTTCATATTTTGGGGCCAAAAGGCAGAATTTTCTTTTATTTTGCTACAAAATGCAGAATTTTTTTAATTTTGGGGCAAAAAGGCAGAAATTTCCCATATTTTGGGGTAAAAATGCAGAAATTTCTCTTATTTTGAGGTAAAAGGCTGAAATTCCCCTTATTTGGGGGCAAAAAGGCAGAAATTTCTCTTATTTTGGGGCAAAATTGCAGAAATTTCACTTATTTCAGGGTAATAAGTCAGAAATTTAACTTATTTTGGAGCCAAAAAACAGAAATAACCTTTGTTTTTAGGGGAAAAAGACAGAAATTCCAGTTTTTTAGAGGCAAAAAGCAGAAATTCCCCTTATTTTGGAGCAAAAATGAAGAAATTTCACTTTTTAAGGGCAAAAAGGTATGCATTCGTCTTATTTTTGGGCAAAAAGGCAGAAATTCCCCTTATTTTAGAGCAAAATTGCAGAAATTTCCCAAATTGTGGGGCAAAAATGCAGAAATTCCCAATATGTTGAGGCAAAAATACAGAAATTCTCCTTATTTTTGGGCAAAACTCAGAAATTCCAATTATTTTGGGACAAAATTCCAGAAATTTCACTTATTTTGGGGCAAAATTGTAGATATTTCACTTATTTTGGGGCAAAACTTCAGAAATTTTACTTTTTTCAAAAAAATAGTAGAAATTTTTTTATTTGGAAGCAAAAGGGCAGAAATTTCTTTTATTTTGGTACAAAATTGCAGAAATTTTTCTTAGTTTGGGGCAAAAAAGCAGAAATTTCCCATATTTTGGGGCAAAAATGCAGAAATTCCCCTTATTTTGAGGTAAAAAGGCTAAAATTCCCCTTATTTGGGGGCAAAAAGGCAGAAATTTCACTCATTTTGGGCCAAAATTGCAGAAATTTCACTTATTTCAGGGAAAAAAGGCAGAAATTTTCTTTATTTTGGGGCAAAAAAGCAGAAATTCCTAATATTTTGTGGCAAAAATGCAGAAATTCCCTTTATTTTGAGGTAGAAATGGTGAAATTCCCCTTATTTGGGGGTAAAAAGGCCGAAATTTTCCTTATTTTGGGGCAAAATTGCAGAAATTTCACTTATTTCAGGGTAATAAGTCAGAAATTTTCCTTATTTTGGGGCAAAAAAGACAGAAATTCCCTCTGTTTTGGGGGAAAATAACAGAAATTACACTTATTTAGAGGCAAAAAAGCAGAAATTTTCCTTATTTTGGAGCAGAAATGAAGAAATTTCCCTTTTTTATGGCAAAAAGGTATGCATTCTTCTTATTTTCGGGCAAAAAGGCAGAAATTCCCCGTATTTTGGAGCAAAATTGCAGAAATTCCCCTAATTGTCGGGCAAAAAGGTAGAAATTCCCTATATGTTGGAGCAAAAAGACAGAAATTCTCCTTATTTTGGGGCAAAACTCAGAAATTCCATTTATTTGGGGCAAAATTCCAGAAATTTACCTTATTTTCGGGAAAAATTGCAGAAATTTCACTTATTTTGGGGCCAAATTGCAGAAATTTCACTTAATTTGGGGCAAAATTTCAGAAATTTCACTTATTTCAAGGAAAAAAAGCAAAAATTTTCTTATTTTGGGGCAAAAATGCAGAAATTTCCCATATTTTGAAGCAAAAATGCAGAAATTTTCCGTATTTTGAGGGAAAAAGGCTGAAATTCCCCTTATTTGGGGGCAAAAAGGCAGAAATTTCTCTTATTTTGAGGCAAAATTGCAGAAATTTCATTATTTCAGGTAATAAATCAGAAATTTTCTTTATTTTGGGGCAAAAAAGGAAGAAATTCCCTTTGTTTTGGGGGAAAAAACAGAAATTCGAATTATTTAGAGTAAGAAAGCAGAAATTCTTATTTTGGATCAAAAATGAAAAAATTTCCTTTTTTTATGGCAAAAAGGTATGCATTCTTCTTATTTTCAGACAAAAAGGCAGAAATTCCTCGTATTTTGGAGCAAAATTGCAGAAATTCCCCTTATTGTGGGGCAAAAAGGCAGAAATTTATTATATGTTGGGCCAAAAAAACAGAAATTCTCCTTATTTTGTGGCAAAACTCAGGAATTTCACTTATTTTGGGGTAAAATTGCAGAAATTTCAGTTATTTCAGAAAAAAAAGCAGAAATTATCTTATTTTTGAGCAAAAAGGCAGAAATTTCTTTTATTTTGGTACAAAATTGCAGAAATTTTTCTTATTTTGGGGCAAAATGGCAGAAATTTCCCATATTTTGGTGCAAAAATGCAGAAATTCCTTTTATTTTGGGGTAAAAAGTCTGAAATTCCCTTATTTGGAGGCAAAAAAGCAGAAATTTCACATATTTTGGGGCAAAATTGCAGAAATTTCACTTATTTCAGGGAAAAAAGTCAGAAATTTTCCTTATTTTGGGGCAAAGAGACAGAAATTCCTTTTGTTTTGGGGAAAAAAGACAGAAATTCCTCTTATTTAGAGGCAAAAAAGTAGAAATTCCCCTCATTTTGAAGCAAATATGAAGAAATTTCCCTTTTTTATGGCAAAAAGCTATGAATTCTACTTATTTTTGGGCAAAAATGCAGAAATTCCCCGTAATTTGGAGCAAAATTGAAGAAATTCCCCTAATTGTGGGGCAACAAGGCAGAAATTTCCTATATGTTGGGGCAAAAAGGCAGAAATTCTCCTTATTTTGGGGCAAAACTCAGAAATACCACTTATTTTGGGGCAAAATTCCAGAAATTTCCCTTATTTTGGGGAAAAATTGCAGAAATTTCACTTATTTTGGGCAAAATTGCAGAAATTTCACTTATTTCAGAAAAAAAGCAGAAATTTTTTATTTTGGGGCAAAAAGGCAGAAATTTCTTTTATTTTGGTACAAAATTGAAGAAATTTTTTTTATTTTGGGGCAAAAACGCAGAAATTTCCCATATTTTGGGGCAAAAATGCAGAAATTTCCCTTATTTTGACATAAAAAGAATGAAATTCCCATTATTTGGGGGCAAAGAGAGAGAAATTTTTTTTATTTTGAGGCAAAATTGCAGCAATTTCACTTATTTCAGGGTAATAAGTCAGAAATTTTCCTTATCTTGGGGCAAAAAATACAGAAATTCTCTTTGTTTTGGGGGAAAAAGACAGAAATTCCACTTATTTAGAGGCAAAAAAGCAGAAATTTTCCTTATTTTGGAGCAAAAATGAAGAAATTTCCCTTTTTTATGGCAAAAAGATATGCATTCTTCTTATTTTTGGGCAAAAAGGCAGAAATTCCCCATATTTTGGAGGAAAATTGAAGAAATTCCCCTAATTGTGGAACAAAAAGGCAGAAATTCCCTATATGTTGGTGCAAAAAGGCTAAACTTCTCCTTATTTTCGGGCAAAACTCAGAAGTTTACTTATTTTAGGGCAAAATTCCAGAAATTTCCCTTATTTTGTGGCAAAATTGCTGAAATTTCACCTATTTTGGGGCAAAATTGCAGAAATTTCACTTATTGCAGAAAAAAAAAAGCAGAAATTTTCTTATTTTGGGGCAAAAAGGCAGAAATTTCTTTTATTTTGGTACAAAATTGCAGAAATTTTTCTTATTTTGGAGCATAAATGCAGAAATTTCCCATATTTTGGGGCAAAAATGCAGAAATTCTTCTTATTTTGAGGAAAAAGGCTGAAATTCCCCTTATTTGGGGGCAAAAAGGCAGAAATTTCCCTTATTTTGGGGCAAAATTGCAGAAATTTCACTTATTTCAGGGTAATAAGTCAGAAATTTTCCTTATTTTGGGCAAAAAACACAGAAATTCCCTTTGTTTTGAGGGGAAAACACAGAAATTCCACTTTTTTAGAGGCAAAAAAGCAGAAAGTCCTTTTATTTTTTAGCAAAAATGAAGAAATTTCCCTTTTTTGTAGTAAAAGGTATACATTCCCCTTATTTTTAGGCTAAAAAGCAGAAATTCCCCGTAATTTGGAGCAAAATTGCAGAAATTCCCCTAATTGTGGGGCAAAAAGGCCGATATTCCCTATATGTTAGTGCAAAAAGACAGAAATCCTTCATTGTTTTCGGGCAAAACTCAGAAATTCCACTTATTTTGGGGCAAAATTGCAGAAATTTCCCTTATTTTGGGGCAAAATTGCAGAAATTTTACTTATTTTGGGGCAAAATTCCAGAAATTTCACTTATTTATGGGAAAAAAATCAGAAATTATTTTATTTTGGGGCAAAAAGGCAGAAATTTCTTATATTTTGGTAAAAAATTTCAGAAATTTTTCTTATTTTGGGGCAAAAAGGCAGAAATTTCCCATATTTTAGGGCAAAAATGCAGAAATTCCCCTTTTTTTGAGGTAAAAAGGATTAAATTCCCTTATTTGGGGGCAAAAAGGCAGACATTTCCTTTATTTTGGGGCAAAATTGCAGAAATTTCACATATTTCAGGGAAAAAAGGCAGAAATTTTCCTTATTTTGGGGCAAAATTGCAGAAATTTCACTTATTTTGGGGAATAATTTCAGAAATTTCACTTATTTCAGAAAAAAAGCAGAAATTTTTCTATTTGGAAGCAAAAAGTCAGAAATTTCTTTTATTTTGGTACAAAATTGCAGAAATTTCCCTTATTTTGGGGCAAAATTGCAGAAATTTCACTTATTTTGGGGCAAAATTTCAGAAATTTCACTTATTTCAGGAAAAAAAGGCAGAAATTTTCCTTATTTTGGGGCAAAAAGGCAGAAATTCCTAATATTTTGTGGCAAAAATGCAGAAATTCCCCTTATTTTGAGGTAAAAATGCTGAAATTCCCCTTATTTGGGGGCAAAAAGGCAGAAATTTTCCTTTTTTTGGGGCAAAATTGTAGAAATTTCACTTACTTCAGGGTAATAAGTCAGAAATTTTCATTATTTTGGAACAAAAAAAACAGAAATTCCCTTTGTTTTGGGGGAAAAAGACAGAAATTCCACTTATTTAGAGTCAAAAAGGCAGAAATTCCTTTTATTTTGGAGCAAAAATGAAGAAATTTTCCTTTTTTATGGCAAAAAGGTATGCATTCTTATTTTCGGGCAAAAAGGCAGAAATTCCCCGTATTTTGGAGCAAAATTGCAGAAATTCCCCTAATTGTGGTGCAAAAAGGCAGAAATTCCCTATATGTTGGGGCAAAAAGACAGAAATTCTCCTTATTTTGGGGTAAAACTCAGAAATTCCACTTATTTTGGGGCAAAATTCCAGAAATTTCACTTATTTTGAGGCAAAATTCTAGAAATTTCACTTATTTTGGGCCAAAATTTCAGAAATTTGACTTATTTTCAGAAAAAAAAATAGAAATTTTTCTTTTTGGAAGCAAAAATGCAGAAATTTCTTTTATTTTGGTACAAATTTCAGAAATTTTTCTTATTTTGGGGCAAAAATTCAGAAATTCCCCTTATTTTGAGGTAAAAAGGCTAAAATTCCCCTTATTTGGGGGCAAAAAGGCAGAAATTTCACTTATTTTGGGCCAAAATTGTGGAAATTTCACTTATTTTAGGGAAAAAAGGCAGAAATTTTTCTTATTTTGGGGCAAAAAGGCAGAAATTCCTAATATTTTGTGGCAAAAATACAGAATTTCCCTTTATTTTGAGGTAAAAAGGGTGAAATTCCCCTTGTTTGAGGGTAAAAAGGCCGAAATTTCCCTATTTTGGGGCAAAATTGCAGAAATTTCACTTATTTCAGGGTAATAAGTCAGAAATTTTTTTTATTTTGGGGCAAAAAAGACAGAAATTCCCTTGGTTTTGGAGGAAAAAGACCGAAATACCACTTATTTAGAGGCATAAAAGCAGAAATTTTCCTTATTTTGGAGCAAAAATGAAGAAATTTCCCTTTTTTATGGCAAAAAGGTATGCATTCTACTTATTTTCGGGCAAAAAGGCAAAAATTCCTTGTATTTTGGAGCAAAATTGCAGAAATTCCCCTAATTGTCGGGCAAAAATGTAGAAATTCCATATATGTTGGGGCAAAAAGACAGAAATTCTCCTTATTTTGGGGCGAAACTCAGAAATTCCACTTATTTGGTGCAAAATTCCAGAAATTTACCTTATTTTAGGGCAAAATTGCAGAAATTTCACTTATTTTGGGGCAAAATTGCAGAAATTTCACTTATTTCAGGGAAAAAAGCAGAAATTTTCCTTATTTTGGGGCAAAAAACATAAATTCCTAATATTTTGTGGTAAAAATGCAGAAATTCCCCTTATTTTGAGGTAAAAAGGCTGAAATTCCCCTTATTTGGGGGCAAAAAGGCAGTAATTTCCCTTATTTTGGGGCAAAATTGCAGAAATTTCACTTATTTCAGGGTAATAAGTAAGAAATTTTCCTTATTTTGGAACAAAAAAGACAGAAATTCCCTTTGTTTTGGGGGAAAAAGACAGAAATTCCACTTATTTAGAGTCAAAAATGCAGAAATACCCCTTATTTTGGAGCAAAAATGAAGAAATTTCCCTTTTTTTATGGCAAAAAGGTATGCATTCTTTTTATTTTCAGGCAAAAAGGCAGAAATTCCCTGTATTTTGAGCAACATTGCAGAAATTCCCCTAATTGTGAGGCAAAAAGGCAGAAATTCCCTATATGTTGGGGCAAAAAGACAGACATTCTTCTTATTTTGGGGCAAAACTCAGAAATTCCATTTATTTTGGGGCAAAATTCCAGAAATTTCCCATATTTTGGGGCCAAATTGCAGAAATTTCACTTATTTTGGGGCAAAATTTCAGAAATTTCACTTTTTTCAGGGAAAAAAAGCAAAAATTTTTTTATTTTGGGGCAAAAAGGCAGAAATTTCCCATATTTTGAAGCAAAAATGGAGAAATTCCCCTTATTTTGAGGTAAAAAGGATGAAATTCCCCTTATTTGGGTGCAAAATGGCAGAAATTTCTCTTATTTAGAGGCAAAATTGCAGAAATTTCACTTATTTCAGGGTAATAAATCAGAAATTTTCTTTATTTTGGGGCAAAAAAGACAGAAATTCTATTTGTTTTGGGGGAAAAAACAGAAATTCGAATTATTTAGAGGAAAAAAGCAGAAATTCTTCTTATTTTGGAGCAAAAATCAAAAAATTTTACTTTTTTATGGCAAAAATGTATGCATTCTTCTTATTTTCAGAGAAAAAGGCAGAAATTCCCCGTATTTTGGAGCAAAATTGCAGAAATTCCTCTAATTTTTGGACAAAAAAGGCAGAAATTCCTTATATGTTGGGGCAAAAAGACAGAAATTCTCCTTATTTTGTGGCAAAACTCAGAAATTTCACTTATTTTGGGACCTAATTGCAGAAATTTCAGTTATTTCAGAAAAAAAAGCAGAAATTTTCTTATTTTGGGGCAAAAAGCCAGAAATTTCCCATATTTTGGGGCAAAAATGCAGAAATTCCCCTTATTTTGGGGTAAAAAGTCTGAAATTCCCTTATTTGGGGGAAAAAAGCAGAAATTTCACTTATTTAAGAAAAAAAAGTCAGAAATTTTCCTGATTTTGGGGCAAAAAGACAGAAATTCCTTTTGTTTTAGAGAAAAAAGACAGAAATTCCACTTATTTAGAGGCAAAAAAGAAGAAATTCCCCTTATTTTGAGGTAAAAAGGCTGAAATTCCCCTTATTTGGGGGCAAAAAGGCAGAAATTTCCTTTATTTTGGGGCAAAATTGCAGAAATTTCACTTATTTCAGGATAATAAGTCAGAAATTTTCCTTATTTTGGGGCAAAAAAGACAGAAATTCCACTTATTTAGAGGCAAATGCAGAAATTCCCCTTATTTTGGAGCAAAAATGAAGAAATTTCCCTTTTTTATGGCAAAAAGGTATGCATTCTTCTTATTTTCGGACAAAAAGGCAGAAATTCCCCGTATTTTGGAGCAAAATTGCAGAAATTCCCCTAATTGTGGGGCAAAAAGGCAGAAATTCCCTATATGTTGGGGCAAAAGTACAGAAATTCTCCTAATTTTGTGGCAAAACTCAGAAATAACACTTATTTTGAGGCAAAATTCCAGAAATTTCACTTATTTTGTGGAAAAATTGCAGAAATTTCACTTATTTTGGGCAAAATTGCAGAAATTTCACTTATTTCAGAAAAAAAGCAGAATTTTTTTTATTTTGGGGCAAAAAGGCAGAAATTTCTTTTATTTTGGTACAAAATTGAAGAAATTTTTCTTATTTTGGGGCAAAAACGCAGAAATTTCACATATTTTGGGGCAAAACTGCAGAAATTTCCCTTTTTTTGACGTAAAAAGGCTGAAATTCCCCTTATTTGGGGGCAAAAAGGGAGAAATTTTTTTAATTTTGAGGCAAAATTGCAGCAATTTCACTTATTTCAGGGTAATAAGTCAGAAATTTTCTTTATCTTTGGGCAAAAAATACAGAAATTCCCTTTGTTTTGGTGGAAAAAGACAGAAATTCCACTTATTTTGGGGCAAAATTCCAGAAATTTCACTTATTTTGGGGCAAAATTGTAGAAATTTCACTTATTTTGGGGCAAAATTTCAGAAATTTCACTTTTTTCAGAAAAAAAAAGTAGAAATTTTTCTATTTGGAAGCAAAAAGTCAGAAATTTCTTTTATTTTGGTACAAAATTGCAGAAATTTTTCTTATTTTGGGGCAAAAAGGCAGAAATTTCCCATATTTGGGGCAAAAATCAGAAATTCCCTTTATTTTGAGGTAAAAAGGCTAAAATTCCCCTTATTTGGGGGCAAAAAGGCAGAAATTTCACTTATTTTGGGCCAAAATTGCGGAAATTTCACTTATTTCAGGGAAAAAAGGTGAAATTTTCCTTATTTTGGGGCAAAAAGGCAGAAATTCCTAATATTTTGTGGCAAAAATGCAGAAATTCATTTTATTTTGAGGTCAAAAGGGTGAAATTCCCCTTATTTGGGGGTAAAAATGCCGAAATTTCCCTTATTTTGGGGCAAAATTGCAGAAATTTCACTTATTTCAGGGTAATAAGTAAGAAATTTTCCTTATTTTGGGGCAAAAAAGACAGAAATTTCCTTTGTTTTGGGGGAAAAAGACAGAAATACCACTTATTTAGAGGCAAAAAAGCAGAAATTTTCCTTATTTTGGAGCAAAAATGAAGAAATTTCCCTTTTTTATGGCAAAAAGGTATGCATTCTTCTTATTTTCGGGCAAAAAGGCAGAAATTCCCCGTATTTTGGAGCAAAATTGCAGAAATTCCCCTAATTGTTGGGCAAAAATGTAGAAATTCCCTATATGTTGGGGCAAAAAGACAGAAATTCTACTTATTTTGGGGCAAAACTCAGAAATTCCACTTATTTGGGGCAAAATTCCAGAAATTTACCTTATTTTAGAACAAAATTGCAGAAATTTCACTTATTTTGGGGCAAAATTGCAGAAATTTCACTTATTTCAGGGAAAAAAAGGCAGAAATTTTCCTTATTTTGGGGCAAAAATCAGAAATTCCTAATATTTTGTGGCAAAAATGCAGAAATTCCCCTTATTTTGAGGTAAAAAGGCTGAAATTACCCTTATTTGGGGGCAAAAAGGCAGTAATTTCCCTTATTTTGGGGCAAAATTGAAGAGATTTCAGTTATTTCAGGGTAATAAGTAAGAAATTTTTTTTATTTTGGAAGAAAAAAGACAGAAATTCCCTTTGTTTTGGGGGAAAAAGACAGAAATTCCACTTATTTAGAATCAAAAATGCAGAAATTCCCCTTATTTTGAAGCAAAAATGAAGAAATTTCCTTTTTTTTATTGCAAAAAGGTATGCATTCTTCTTATTTTCAGGCAAAAAGGCAGAAATTCCTCGTATTTTGGAGCAAAATTGCAGAAATTCCTCTAATTGTGGGGCAAAAAGGCAGAAATTCCTTATATGTTGGGGCAAAAAGACAGAAATTCTCCTTATTTTGTGGCAAAACTCAGAAATTTCACTTATTTTGGGGCAAAATTGCAGAAATTTCAGTTATTTCAGAAAAAAAAGCATAAATTTTCTTATTTTGGGGCAAAAAGGCAGAAATTTCTTTTATTTTGGTACAAAATTGCAGAAATTTTTCTTATTTTGGGGCAAAAAGGCAGAAATTTCCCATATTTTGGGGAAAAATGCAAAAATTCCCCTTATTTTGGGGTAAAAAGTCTGAAATTCCCTTATTTGTGGGCAAAAAAGCAGAAATTTCACTTATTTAAGGAAAAAAAGTCAGAAATTTTCCTTATTTTGGGGCAAAAAGACAGAAATTCCTTTTGTTTTAGAGAAAAAAGACAGAAATTCCCCTTATTTTGAGGTAAAAAGGCTGAAATTCCCCTTATTTGGGGGCAAAAAGGCAGAAATTTCCTTTATTTTGGGGCAAAATTGCAGAAATTTCACTTATTTCAGGGTAATAAGTCAGAAATTTTCCTTATTTTGGGGCAAAAAAGACAGAAATTTCCTTTGTTTTGGGGGAAAAAGACAGAAATTCCACTTATTTAGAGGCAAATGCAGAAATTCCCCTTATTTTGGAGCAAAAATGAAGAAATTTCCCTTTTTTATGGCAAAAAGGTATGCATTCTTCTTATTTTCGGCCAAAAGGAAGAAATTCTCCGTATTTTGGAGCAAAATTGCAGAAATTCCCCTAATTGTGGGGCAAAAAGGCAGAAATTCCCTATATGTTGGGGCAAAAGGACAGAAATTCTCCTTATTTTGTGGCAAAACTCAGAAATACCACTTATTTTGAGGCAAAATTCCAGAAATTTCCCTTATTTTGGGGCAAAATTGCAGAAATTTCACTTATTTTGGGCAAATTGCAGAAATTTCACTTATTTCAGAAAAAAATCAGAAATTTTTTTATTTTGGGGCAAAAAGGCAGAAATTTCTTTTATTTTGGTACAAAATTGAAGAAATTTTTCTTATTTTGGAACAAAAACGCAGAAAGTTCCCATATTTTGGGGCAAAAATGCAGAAATTTCCCTTTTTTTGACGTAAAAAGGCTGAAATTCCCCTTATTTGGGGGCAAAAAGGGAGAAATTTTTCTTATTTTGAGGCAAAATACAGCAATTTTACTTATTTCAGGGTGATAAGTCAGAAATTTTTCTTATCTTGGGGCAAAAAATAAAGAAATTCCCTTTGTTTTAAGGGAAAAAGACAGAAATTCCACTTATTTAGAGGCAAAAAAGCAGAAATTCCCCTTATTTTGAAGCAAAAATGAAGATTTCCCTTTTTTGTGGCAAAAGGTATACATTCCCTTTATTTTCGGCCTAAAAAGCAAAAATTCCCCGTATTTTGGAGCAAAATTCTAGAAATTCCCCTAATTGTGGGGCAAAAAGGCAGAAATTCCCTATATGTTAGGGCAAAAAGACATAAATTCTCCTTATTTTTGGGCAAAACTCAGAAATTCCACTTATTTTGGGGCAAAATTCCAGAGATGTCCCTTATTTTGGGGCAAAATTGCAGAAATTTCACTTATTTCAGGGAAAAAAGGCAGAAATTTTCCTTATTTTGGGGCAAAAAGGCAGAAATTCCTAATATTTTGTTGCAAAAATGCAGAAATTCTCCTTATTTTGAGGTAAAAGGGTGAAATTCCTCTTATTTGGGGGCAAAAGGGCAGAAATTTCCCTTTTTTGGGGCAAAATTGCAGAAATTTCACTTATTTCAGGGTAATAAGTCAGAAAATTTCTTTATTTTGTTGCAAAAAAGACAGAAATTTTCTTTGTTTTGGGGGAAAAAGAGAGAAACTCCACATATTTAGAGGCAAAAAGCAGAAATTCCCCTTATTTTGGAGCAAAATTTAGAAATTTCCCTTTTTTATGGCAAAAAGGTATGCATTCTTCTTATTTTCGGGCAGAAAGGCAGAAATTCTCTGTATTTTGGAACAAAATTGCAGAAATTAACCTAATTGTGGGGCAAAAAGGCAGAAATTCTCTATATGTTGGGGCAAAAAGACAGAAATTCTGCTTATTTTGGGGCAAAACTCAGAAATTCCACATATTTTGGGGCAAAATTCCAGAAATTTCCCTTATTTTGGGGCAAAATTGCAGAAATTGCACTTATTTTGGGACAAAATTGGAGAAATTTCACTTATTTCAGAGAAAAAAGGCAGAAATTTTCCTTATTTTGGGGCAAAAAGTCAGAAATTTCCCATATTTTGGTACAAAATTGCAGAAATTTTTTCTTATTTTTGGCAAAAAGGCAAAAATTTCTCATATTTTGGGGAAAAAATGCAGAAATTCCCCTTATTTTGAGGTAAAATGCTGAAATTCCCCTTATTTGGGGTTAAAAAACAGAAATTTCTCTTATTTTGGGGCAAAATTGCAGAAATTTCACTTATTTCAGAGTAATAAGTCAGAAATTTTCCTTATTTTGGGGCAAAAAAGACAGAAATTCCCTTTGTTTTGGGGGAAAAAGACAGAAATTCCACTTATTTAGAGGCATAAAAGCAAAAATTCCCCACATTTTGGAGAAAAATGAAGAAAATTCCCTTTTTTATGGCAAAAAGGTATGCATTATTATTATTTTCGGACAAAAAAGGCAGAAATTCCCCGTATTTTAGAGCAAAATTGCGAAAATTCCCCTAATTGTGGCGCAAAAATGCAGTAATTCCCTATATGTTGGGGCAAAAAGACAGAAATTCTCCTTATTTTAGGGCAAAACTCAGAAATTTAAATTATTTTGGGGCAAAATTGCAGAAATTTCACTTATTTCAGAAAAAAAAAGCAGAAATTTTCTTATTTTGGGGCCAAAAGTCAGAAATTTCTTTTATTTTGTTACAAAATGCAGAATTTTTTTTTTATTTTGGGGCAAAAAGGCAGAAATTTCCCATATTTTGGGGTAAAAATGCAGAAATTTCTCTTATTTTGAGGTAAAAGGCTGAAATTCCCTTTATTTGGGGGCAAAAAGGCAGAAATTTCTCTTATTTTGGGGCAAAATTGCAGAAATTTCACTTATTTCAGGGTAATAAGTCAGAAATTTAACTTATTTTGGAGCCAAAAAACAGAAATAACCTTTGTTTTGGGGGAAAAAGACAGAAATTCCACTTTTTTTAGAGGCAAAAAAGCAGAAATTCCCCTTATTTTGGAGCAAAAATTAAGAAATTTCACTTTTTAAGGGCAAAAAGTTATGCATTCTTCTTATTTTTGGGCAAAAAGGCAGAAATTCCCCTTATTTTAGAGCAAAATTGCAGAAATTTCCCAAATTGTGGGGCAAAAATGCAGAAATTCCCAATATGTTGAGGCAAAAATACAGAAATTCTCCTTATTTTTGTGCAAAACTCAGAAATTCCACTTATTTTGGGGCAAAATTCCAGAAATTTCACTTATTTTGGGGCAAAATTGTAGAAATTTCACTTATTTTGGGGCCAAATTTAAGAAATTTCACTTTTTTCAGAAAAAAAGTAGAAATTTTTTTATTTGGAAGCAAAAGGGCAGAAATTTCTTTTATTTTGGTACAAAATTGCAGAAATTTTTCTTAGTTTGGGGCAAAAAGGCAGAAATTTCCCATATTTTGGGGCAAAAATGCAGAAATTCCCCTTATTTTGAGGTAAAAAGGCTAAAATTCCCCTTATTTGGGGGCAAATAGGCAGAAATTTCAATTATTTTGGGCCAAAATTGCAGAAATTTCACTTATTTCAGGAAAAGAAGGCAGAAATTTTCCTTATTTTGGGGCAAAAATTCAGAAATTCCTAATATTTTGTGGCAAAAATGCAGAAATTCCCTTTATTTTGAGGTAGAATTGGTGAAATTCCCGTTATTTGGGGTTAAAAAACAGAAATTTCTCTTATTTTGGGGCAAAATTGCAGAAATTTCACTTATTTCAGAGTAATAAGTCAGAAATTTTCTTTATTTTGGGGCAAAAAAGACAGAAATTCCCTTTGTTTTGGGGGAAAAAGACAGAAATTCCACTTATTTAGAGGCATAAAAGCAAAAATTCCCCACATTTTGGAGAAAAATGAAGAAAATTCCCTTTTTTATGGCAAAAAGGTATGCATTATTATTATTTTCGGACAAAAAAGGCAGAAATTCCCCGTATTTTAGAGCAAAATTGTGAAAATTCCCCTAATTGTGGCGCAAAAATGCAGTAATTCCCTATATGTTGGGGCAAAAAGACAGAAATTCTCCTTATTTTAGGGCAAAACTCAGAAATTTAAATTATTTTGGGGCAAAATTGCAGAAATTTCACTTATTTCAGAAAAAAAAAGCAGAAATTTTCTTATTTTGGGGCCAAAAGGCAGAAATTTCTTTTATTTTGTTACAAAATGCAGAATTTTTTTTATTTTGGGGCAAAAAGGCAGAAATTTCCCATATTTTGGGGTAAAAATGCAGAAATTTTTCTTATTTTGAGGTAAAAGGCTGAAATTCCCTTTATTTGGGGGCAAAAACGCAGAAATTTCTCTTATTTTGGGGCAAAATTGCAGAAATTTCACTTATTTCAGGGTAATAAGTCAGAAATTTAACTTATTTTGGAGCCAGAAAACAGAAACAACCTTTGTTTTGGGGGGAAAAAGACAGAAATTCCACTTTTTTGGGGCAAAAAAGCAGAAATTCCCCTTATTTTGGAGCAAAAATTAAGAAATTTCATTTTTTAAGGGCATAAAGGTATGCATTCTTCTTATTTTTGGGCAAAAAGGCAGAAATTCCCCTTATTTTAGAGCAAAATTGCAGAAATTTTCCAAATTGTGGGGCAAAAATGCAGAAATTCCCAATATGTTGAGGCAAAAATACAGAAATTCTCCTTATTTTTGTGCAAAACTCAGAAATTTTACTTATTTTGGGGCAAAATTCCAGAAATTTCACTTATTTTGGGGCAAAATTGTAGAAATTTCACTTATTTTGGGGCAAAATTTCAGAAATTTCACTTTTTTCAGAAAGAAAGTAGAAATTTTTTTATTTGGAAGCAAAAGGGCAGAAATTTCTTTTATTTTGGTACAAAATTGAAGAAATTTTTCTTATTTTGGGGCAAAAACGCAGAAATTTCACATATTTTGGGGCAAAACTGCAGAAATTTCCCATTTTTTGACGTAAAAAGGCTGAAATTCCCCTTATTTGGGGGCAAAAAGGGAGAAATTTTTTTAATTTTGAGGCAAAATTGCAGCAATTTCACTTATTTCAGGGTAATAATCAGAAATTTTCTTTATCTTGGGGCAAAAAATACAGAAATTCCCTTTGTTTTGGTGGAAAAAGACAGAAATTCCACTTATTTTGGGGCAAAATTCCAGAAATTTCACTTATTTTGGGGCAAAATTGTAGAAATTTCACTTATTTTGGGGCAAAATTTCAGAAATTTCACTTTTTTCAGAAAAAAAAAGTAGAAATTTTTCTATTTGGAAGCAAAAAGTCAGAAATTTCTTTTATTTTGGTACAAAATTGCAGAAATTTTTCTTATTTTGGGGCAAAAAGGCAGAAATTTCCCATATTTTGGGGCAAAAATCAGAAATTCCCTTTATTTTGAGGTAAAAAGGCTAAAATTCCCCTTATTTGGGGGCAAAAAGGCAGAAATTTCACTTATTTTTGGCCAAAATTGCGGAAATTTCACTTATTTCAGGGAAAAAAGGTGAAATTTTCCTTATTTTGGGGCAAAAAGGCAGAAATTCCTAATATTTTGTGGCAAAAATGCAGAAATTCATTTTATTTGAGGTCAAAAGGGTGAAATTCCCCTTATTTGGGGGTAAAAATGCCGAAATTTCCCTTATTTTGGGGCAAAATTGCAGAAATTTCACTTATTTCAGGGTAATAAGTAAGAAATTTTCCTTATTTTCGGGCAAAAAAGACAGAAATTTCTTTTGTTTTGGGGGAAAAAGACAGAAATACCACTTATTTAGAGGCAAAAAAGCAGAAATTTTCCTTATTTTGGAGCAAAAATGAAGAAATTTCCCTTTTTTATGGCAAAAAGGTATGCATTCTTCTTATTTTCGGGCAAAAAGGCAGAAATTCCCCGTATTTTGGAGCAAAATTGCAGAAATTCCCCTAATTGTTGGGCAAAAATGTAGAAATTCCCTATATATTGGGGCAAAAAGACAGAAATTCTACTTATTTTGGGGCAAAACTCAGAAATTCCACTTATTTGGGGCAAAATTCCAGAAATTTACCTTATTTTAGAACAAAATTGCAGAAATTTCACTTATTTTGGGGCAAAATTGCAGAAATTTCACTTATTTCAGGGAAAAAAGGCAGAAATTTTCCTTATTTTGGGGCAAAAATCAGAAATTCCTAATATTTTGTGGCAAAAATGCAGAAATTCCCCTTATTTTGAGGTAAAAAGGCTGAAATTACCCTTATTTGGGGGCAAAAAGGCAGTAATTTCCCTTATTTTGGGGCAAAATTGAAGAGATTTCAGTTATTTCAGGGTAATAAGTAAGAAATTTTTTTTATTTTGGAAGAAAAAAGACAGAAATTCCCTTTGTTTTGGGGGAAAAAGACAGAAATTCCACTTATTTAGAATCAAAAATGCAGAAATTCCCCTTATTTTGAAGCAAAAATGAAGAAATTTCCTTTTTTTTATTGCAAAAAGGTATGCATTCTTCTTATTTTCAGGCAAAAAGGCAGAAATTCCTCGTATTTTGGAGCAAAATTGCAGAAATTCCTCTAATTGTGGGGCAAAAAGGCAGAAATTCCTTATATGTTGGGGCAAAAAGACAGAAATTCTCCTTATTTTGTGGCAAAACTCAGAAATTTCACTTATTTTGGGGCAAAATTGCAGAAATTTCAGTTATTTCAGAAAAAAAAGCATAAATTTTCTTATTTTGGGGCAAAAAGGCAGAAATTTCTTTTATTTTGGTACAAAATTGAAGAAATTTTTCTTATTTTGGAACAAAAACGCAGAAAGTTCCCATATTTTGGGGCAAAAATGCAGAAATTTCCCTTTTTTTGACGTAAAAAGGCTGAAATTCCCCTTATTTGGGGGCAAAAAGGGAGAAATTTTTCTTATTTTGAGGCAAAATACAGCAATTTTACTTATTTCAGGGTGATAAGTCAGAAATTTTTCTTATCTTGGGGCAAAAAATAAAGAAATTCCCTTTGTTTTAAGGGAAAAAGACAGAAATTCCACTTATTTAGAGGCAAAAAAGCAGAAATTCCCCTTATTTTGAAGCAAAAATGAAGATTTCCCTTTTTTGTGGCAAAAGGTATACATTCCCTTTATTTTCGGCCTAAAAAGCAAAAATTCCCCGTATTTTGGAGCAAAATTCTAGAAATTCCCCTAATTGTGGGGCAAAAAGGCAGAAATTCCCTATATGTTAGGGCAAAAAGACATAAATTCTCCTTATTTTTGGGCAAAACTCAGAAATTCCACTTATTTTGGGGCAAAATTCCAGAGATGTCCCTTATTTTGGGGCAAAATTGCAGAAATTTCACTTATTTCAGGGAAAAAAGGCAGAAATTTTCCTTATTTTGGGGCAAAAAGGCAGAAATTCCTAATATTTTGTTGCAAAAATGCAGAAATTCTCCTTATTTTGAGGTAAAAGGGTGAAATTCCTCTTATTTGGGGGCAAAAGGGCAGAAATTTCCCTTTTTTGGGGCAAAATTGCAGAAATTTCACTTATTTCAGGGTAATAAGTCAGAAAATTTCTTTATTTTGTTGCAAAAAAGACAGAAATTTTCTTTGTTTTGGGGGAAAAAGAGAGAAACTCCACATATTTAGAGGCAAAAAGCAGAAATTCCCCTTATTTTGGAGCAAAATTACAGAAATTTCCCTTTTTTATGGCAAAAAGGTATGCATTCTTCTTATTTTCGGGCAGAAAGGCAGAAATTCTCTGTATTTTGGAACAAAATTGCAGAAATTAACCTAATTGTGGGGCAAAAAGGCAGAAATTCTCTATATGTTGGGGCAAAAAGACAGAAATTCTGCTTATTTTGGGGCAAAACTCAGAAATTCTACTTATTTTGGGGCAAAATTCCAGAAATTTCACTTATTTTGGGGCAAAATTGTAGAAATTTCACTTATTTTGGGGCAAAATTTAAGAAATTTCACTTTTTTCAGAAAAAAAGTAGAAATTTTTTTATTTGGAAGCACAAGGGCAGAAATTTCTTTTATTTTGGTACAAAATTGCAGAAATTTTTCTTAGTTTGGGGCAAAAAGGCAGAAATTTCCCATATTTTGGGGCAAAAATGCAGAAATTCCCCTTATTTTGAGGTAAAAAGGCTAAAATTCCCCTTATTTGGGGGCAAATAGGCAGAAATTTCAATTATTTTGGGCCAAAATTGCAGAAATTTCACTTATTTCAGGAAAAGAAGGCAGAAATTTTCCTTATTTTGGGGCAAAAATTCAGAAATTCCTAATATTTTGTGGCAAAAATGCAGAAATTCCCTTTATTTTGAGGTAGAATCGGTGAAATTCCCGTTATTTGGGGTTAAAAAACAGAAATTTCTCTTATTTTGGGGCAAAATTGCAGAAATTTCACTTATTTCAGAGTAATAAGTCAGAAATTTTCTTTATTTTGGGGCAAAAAAGACAGAAATTCCCTTTGTTTTGGGGGAAAAAGACAGAAATTCCACTTATTTAGAGGCATAAAAGCAAAAATTCCCCACATTTTGGAGAAAAATGAAGAAAATTCCCTTTTTTATGGCAAAAAGGTATGCATTATTATTATTTTCGGACAAAAAAGGCAGAAATTCCCCGTATTTTAGAGCAAAATTGTGAAAATTCCCCTAATTGTGGCGCAAAAATGCAGTAATTCCCTATATGTTGGGGCAAAAAGACAGAAATTCTCCTTATTTTAGGGCAAAACTCAGAAATTTAAATTATTTTGGGGCAAAATTGCAGAAATTTCACTTATTTCAGAAAAAAAAAGCAGAAATTTTCTTATTTTGGGGCCAAAAGGCAGAAATTTCTTTTATTTTGTTACAAAATGCAGTATTTTTTTTATTTTGGGGCAAAAAGGCAGAAATTTCCCATATTTTGGGGTAAAAATGCAGAAATTTTTCTTATTTTGAGGTAAAAGGCTGAAATTCCCTTTATTTGGGGGCAAAAACGCAGAAATTTCTCTTATTTTGGGGCAAAATTGCAGAAATTTCACTTATTTCAGGGTAATAAGTCAGAAATTTAACTTATTTTGGAGCCAGAAAACAGAAACAACCTTTGTTTTGGGGGGAAAAAGACAGAAATTCCACTTTTTTGGGGCAAAAAAGCAGAAATTCCCCTTATTTTGGAGCAAAAATTAAGAAATTTCATTTTTTAAGGGCATAAAGGTATGCATTCTTCTTATTTTTGGGCAAAAAGGCAGAAATTCCCCTTATTTTAGAGCAAAATTGCAGAAATTTTCCAAATTGTGGGGCAAAAATGCAGAAATTCCCAATATGTTGAGGCAAAAATACAGAAATTCTCCTTATTTTTGTGCAAAACTCAGAAATTTTACTTATTTTGGGGCAAAATTCCAGAAATTTCACTTATTTTGGGGCAAAATTGTAGAAATTTCACTTATTTTGGGGCAAAATTTCAGAAATTTCACTTTTTTCAGAAAAAAAGTAGAAATTTTTTTATTTGGAAGCAAAAGGGCAGAAATTTCTTTTATTTTGGTACAAAATTGCAGAAATTTTTCTTAGTTTGGGGCAAAAAGGCAGAAATTCCCCTTATTTTGAGGTAAAAAGACTAAAATTCCCCTTATTTGGGGGCAAAAGGGCAGAAATTTCACTTATTTTGGGCCAAAATTGCAGAAATTTCACTTATTTCAGGGAAAAAAGGCAGAAATTTTCTTTATTTTGGGGCAAAAATTCAGAAATTCCTAATATTTTGTGGCAAAAATGCAGAAATTCCCTTTATTTTGAGGTAGAATCGGTGAAATTCCCCTTATTTGGGGGTAAAAAGGCCGAAATTTTCCTTATTTTGGGGCAAAATTGCAGAAATTCCACTTATTTCAGGGTAATAAGTCAGAAATTTTCTTTATTTTGGGGCAAAAAAGACAGAAATTCCCTCTGTTTTGGGGGAAAAAACAGAAATTACACTTATTTAGAGGCAAAAAAGCAGAAATTTTCCTTATTTTGGAGCAAAAATGAAGAAATTTCTTTTTTATATGGCAAAAAGGTATGCATTCTTCTTATTTTCGGGCAAAAAGGCAGAAATTCCCCGTATTTTGGAGCAAAATTGCAGAAATTCCTCTAATTGTCGGGCAAAAAGGTAGAAATTCCCTATATGTTGGAGCAAAAAGACAGAAATTCTCCTTATTTTGGGGCGAAACTCAGAAATTCCACTTATTTGGGGCAAAATTCCAGAAATTTACCTTATTTTAGAACAAAATTGCAGAAATTTCACTTATTTTGGGGCAAAATTGCAGAAATTTCACTTATTTCAGGGAAAAAAGGCAGAAATTTTCCTTATTTTGGGGCAAAAATCAGAAATTCCTAATATTTTGTGGCAAAAATGCAGAAATTCCCCTTATTTTGAGGTAAAAAGGCTGAAATTACCCTTATTTGGGGGCAAAAAGGCAGTAATTTCCCTTATTTTGGGGCAAAATTGAAGATATTTCAGTTATTTCAGGGTAATAAGTAAGAAATTTTTTTTTATTTTGGAAGAAAAAAGACAGAAATTCCCTTTGTTTTGGGGGAAAAAGACAGAACTTCCACTTATTTAGAGTCAAAAATGCAGAAATTCCCCTTATTTTGAAGCAAAAATGAAGAAATTTTTTTTATGGCAAAAAGGTATGCATTCTTCTTATTTTCAGGCAAAAAGGCAGAAATTCCCTGTATTTTGAGCAACATTGCAGAAATTCCCCTAATTGTGGGGCAAAAAGGCAGAAATTCCCTATATGTTGGGGCAAAAAGACAGACATTCTTCTTATTTTGGGGCAAAACTGAGAAATTCCACTTATTTTGGGGCAAAATTCCAGAAATTTCCTATATTTTGGGGCCAAATTGCAGAAATTTCACTTATTTTGGGGCAAAATTTCAGAAATTTCACTTATTTCAGGGAAAAAAAGCAGAAATTTTTTTATTTTGGGGCAAAAAGGCAGAAATTTCCCATATTTTGAAGCAAAAATGCAGAAATTCCCCTTATTTTGAGGTAAAAAGGCTGAAATTCCCCTTATTTGGGTGCAAAAAGGCCGAAATTTCTCTTATTTAGAGGCAAAATTGCAGAAATTTCACTTATTTCAGGGTAATAAATCAGAAATTTTCTTTATTTTGGGGCAAAAAAGACAGAAATTCTATTTGTTTTGGGGGAAAAAACAGAAATTCGAATTATTTAGAGGAAAAAAGCAGAAATTCTTCTTATTTTGGAGCAAAAATGAAAAAATTTCCCTTTTTTATGGCAAAAAGGTATGCATTCTTCTTATTTTCAGACAAAAAGGCAGAAATTCCTCCTATTTTGGAGCAAAATTGCAGAAATTCCTCTAATTGTGGGGCAAAAAGGCAGAAATTCCTTATATGTTGGGGCAAAGAGACAGAAATTCTCCTTATTTTGTGGCAAAACTCAGAAATTTCACTTATTTTGGGGCAAAATTGCAGAAATTTCAGTTATTTCAGAAAAAAAAGCATAAATTTTCTTATTTTGGGGCAAAAAGGCAGAAATTTCTTTTATTTTGGTACAAAATTGCATTAATTTTTCTTATTTTGGGGCAAAAAGGCAGAAATTTCCCATATTTTGGGGCAAAAATGCAAAAATTCCCCTTATTTTGGGGTAAAAAGTCTGAAATTCCCTTATTTGGGGGCAAAGAAGCAGAAATTTCACTTATTTAAGGAAAAAAAGTCAGAAATTTTCCTTATTTTGGGGCGAAAAGACAGAAATTCCTTTTGTTTTAGAGAAAAAAGACAGAAATTCCACTTATTTAGAGGCAAAAAAGCAGAAATTCCCATTATTTTGAGGTAAAAAGGCTGAAATTCCCCTTATTTGGGGGCAAAAAGGCAGAAATTTCCTTTATTTTGGGGCAAAATTGCAGAAATTTCACTTATTTCAGGGTAATAAGTCAGAAATTTTCCTTATTTTGGGGCAAAAAAGACAGAAATTCCCTTTGTTTTGGGGGAAAAAGACAGAAATTCCACTTATTTAGAGGCATAAAAGCAAAAATTCCCCTCATTTTGGAGAAAAATGAAGAAAATTCCCTTTTTTATGGCAAAAAGGTATGCATTATTATTATTTTCGGACAAAAAAGGCAGAAATTCCCCGTATTTTAGAGCAAAATTGCGAAAATTCCCCTAATTGTGGCGCAAAAATGCAGTAATTCCCTATATGTTGGGGCAAAAAGACAGAAATTCTCCTTATTTTAGGGCAAAACTCAGAAATTTAAATTATTTTGGGGCAAAATTGCAGAAATTTCACTTATTTCAGAAAAAAAAGCAGAAATTTTCTTATTTTGGAGCCAAAAGGCAGAAATTTCTTTTATTTTGTTACAAAATGCAGAATTTTTTTTATTTTGGGGCAAAAAGGCAGAAATTTCCCATATTTTGGGGTAAAAATGCAGAAATTTCTCTTATTTTGAGGTAAAAGGCTGAAATTCCCTTTATTTGGGGGCAAAAAGGCAGAAATTTCTCTTATTTTGGGGCAAAATTGCAGAAATTTCACTTATTTCAGGGTAATAAGTCAGAAATTTAACTTATTTTGGAGCCAGAAAACAGAAATAACCTTTGTTTTGGGGGGAAAAAGACAGAAATTCCACTTTTTTAGAGGCAAAAAAGCAGAAATTCCCCTTATTTTGGAGCAAAAATTAAGAAATTTCACCATTTAAGGGCATAAAGGTATGCATTCTTCTTATTTTTGGGCAAAAAGGCAGAAATTCCCCTTATTTTAGAGCAAAATTGCAGAAATTTCCCAAATTGTGGGGCAAAAATGCAGAAATTCCCAATATGTTGAGGCAAAAATACAGAAATTCTCCTTATTTTTGTGCAAAACTCAGAAATTGCACTTATTTTGGGGCAAAATTTCAGAAATTTCACTTACTTTGGGGCAAAATTGTAGAAATTTAACTTATTTTGGGGCAAAATTTCAGAAATTTCACTTTTTTCAGAAAGAAAGTAGAAATTTTTTTATTTGGAAGCAAAAGGGCAGAAATTTCTTTTATTTTGGTAAAAATTGCAGAAATTTTTCTTATTTTGGGGCAAAAAGGCAGAAATTTCCCATATTTTGGGGCAAAAATGCAGAAATTCCCCTTATTTTGAGGTAAAAAGGCTAAAATTCCCCTTATTTGGGGGCAAAAAGGCAGAAATTTCACTTATTTTGGGCCAAAATTGCAGAAATTTCACTTATTTCAGGGAAAAAAAGGCAGAAATTTTCTTTATTTTGGGGCAAAAATTCAGAAATTCCTAATATTTTGTGGCAAAAATGCAGAAATTCCCTTTATTTTGAGGTAGAATCGGTGAAATTCCCCTTATTTGGGGGTAAAAAGGCTGAAATTTTCCTTATTTTGGGGCAAAATTGCAGAAATTTCACTTATTTCAGGGTAATAAGTCAGAAATTTTCTTTATTTTGGGGCAAAAAAGACAGAAATTCCCTCTATTTTGCGGAAAAAAAAACAGAAATTACACTTATTTAGAGGCAAAAAAGCAGAAATTTTCCTTATTTTGGAGCAAAAATGAAGAAATTTCCCTTTTATATGGCAAAAAGCTATGCATTCTTCTTATTTTCGGGCAAAAAGGCAGAAATTCCCCGTATTTTAGAGCAAAATTGCAGAAATTCCCCTAATTGTCAGGCAAAAATGTAGAAATTCCCTATATGTTGGAGCAAAAAGACAGAAATTCTGCTTATTTTGGGGCGAAACTCAGAAATTCCACTTATTTGGGGCAAAATTCCAGAAATTTACCTTATTTTAGAACAAAATTGCAGAAATTTCACTTATTTTGGGGCAAAATTGCAGAAATTTCACTTATTTCAGGGAAAAAAGGCAGAAATTTTCCTTATTTTGGGGCAAAAATCAGAAATTCCTAATATTTTGTGGCAAAAATGCAGAAATTCCCCTTATTTTGAGGTAAAAAGGCTGAAATTACCCTTATTTGGGGGCAAAAAGGCAGTAATTTCCCTTATTTTGGGGCAAAATTGAAGAAATTTCAGTTATTTCAGGGTAATAAGTAAGAAATTTTTTTTTATTTTGGAAGAAAAAAGACAGAAATTCCCTTTTTTTGGGGGGGAAAAAGACAGAAATTCCACTTATTTAGAGTCAAAAATGCAGAAATTTCCCT
The DNA here is from genome assembly GCF_963924665.1 of Micromys minutus. Classification (NCBI taxonomy): domain Eukaryota; kingdom Metazoa; phylum Chordata; class Mammalia; order Rodentia; family Muridae; genus Micromys; species Micromys minutus. Next base: position 655,386 of record NW_027667764.1, read on the forward strand.
TATTTTGGAGCAATAATGAAGAAATTTCACTTTTTTATGGCAAAAAGTTATGCATTCTTCTTATTTTCAGGCAAAAACGCAGAAATTCCCTGTATTTTGAGCAACATTGCAGAAATTCCCCTAATTGTGGGGCAAAAAGGCAGAAATTCCCTATATGTTGGGGCAAAAAGACAGACATTCTTCTTATTTTGGGGCAAAACTGAGAAATTCCACTTATTTTGGGGCAAAATTACAGAAATTTCCTATATTTTGGGGCCAAATTGCAGAAATTTCACTTATTTTGGGGCAAAATTTCAGAAATTTCACTTATTTCAGGGAAAAAAAGCAGAAATTTTTTTATTTTGGAGCAAAAAGGCAGAAATTTCCCATATTTTGAAGTAAAAATGCAAAAATTCCCCTTATTTTGAGGTAAAAAGGCTGAAATTCCCCTTATTTGGGTGCAAAAAGGCAGAAATTTCTCTTATTTAGAGGCAAAATTGCAGAAATTTCACTTATTTCAGGGTAATAAATCAGAAATTTTCTTTATTTTGGGGCAAAAAAGACCGAAATTCTATTTGTTTTGGGGGAAAAAACAGAAATTCGAATTATTTAGAGGAAAAAAGCAGAAATTCTTCTTATTTTAGAGCAAAAATGAAAAAATTTCCCTTTTTTATGGCAAAAAGGTATGCATTCTTCTTATTTTCAGACAAAAAGGCAGAAATTCCCCGTATTTTGGAGCAAAATTGCAGAAATTCCTCTAATTGTGGGGCAAAAAGGCAGAAATTCCTTATATGTTGGGGCAAAAAGACAGAAATTCTCCTTATTTTGTGGCAAAACTCAGAAATTTCACTTATTTTGGGGCATAATTGCAGAAATTTCAGTTATTTCAGAAAAAAAAAGCATAAATTTTCTTATTTTGGGGCAAAAAGGCAGAAATTTCTTTTATTTTGGTACAAAATTGCAGAAATTTTTCTTACTTTGAGGCAAAAGGGCAGAAATTTCCCATATTTTGGGGCAAAAATGCAGAAATTCCCCTAATTTTGGGGTAAAAAGTCTGAAATTCCCTTATTTGGGGGCAAAAAAGCAGAAATTTCACTTATTTAAAGAAAAAAATTCAGAAATTTTCCTTATTTTGGGGCAAAAAGACAGAAATTCCTTTTGTTTTAGAGAAAAAAGACAGAAATTCCACTTATTTAGAGGGAAAAAAGCAGAAATTCCCCTTATTTTGAGGTAAAAAGGCTGAAATTCCCCTTATTTGGGGGCAAAAAGGCAGAAATTTCCTTTATTTTGGGGCAAAATTGCAGAAATTTCACTTATTTCAGGGTAATAAGTCAGAAATTTTCCTTATTTTGGGGCAAAAAAGACAGAAATTCCCTTTGTTTTGGGGGAAAAAGACAGAAATTCCACTTATTTAGAGGCAAATGCAGAAATTCCCCTTATTTTGGAGCAAAAATGAAGAAATTTCCCTTTTTTATGGCAAAAAGGTATGCATTCTTCTTATTTTCGGACAAAAAGGCAGAAATTCCCCGTATTTTGGAGCAAAATTGCAGAAATTCCCCTAACTGTGGGGCAAAAAGGCAGAAATTCCCTATATGTTGGGGCAAAAGAACAGAAATTCTCCTTATTTTGTGGCAAAACTCAGAAATACCACTTATTTTGAGGCAAAATTCTAGAAATTTCCTTCATTTTGGGGCAAAATTGCAGAAATTTCACTTATTTTGGGCAAAATTGCAGAGATTTCAATTATTTCAGAAAAAAAGCAGAATTTTTTTTTATTTTGGGGGAAAAAGGCAGAAATTTCTTTTATTTTGGTACAAAATTGAAGAAATTTTTCTTATTTTGGGGCAAAAACGCAGAAAGTTCCCATATTTTGGGGCAAAAATGCAGAAATTTCCCTTTTTTTGACGTAAAAAGGCTGAAATTCCCCTTATTTGGGGTCAAAAAGGAAGAAATTTTTCTTATTTTTAGGCAAAATACAGCAATTTCACTTATTTCAGGGTGATAAGTCAGAAATTTTCCTTATCTTGGGGCAAAAAATACAGAAATTCCCTTTGTTTTGAAGGAAAAAGACAGAAATTCCACTTATTTAGAGGCAAAAAAGCAGAAATTCCCCTTATTTTGAAGCAAAAATGAAGATTTCCCTTTTTTGTGGCAAAAGGTATACATTCCCCTTATTATCGGGCTAAAAAGCAAAAATTCCCCGTATTTTGGAGCAAAATTCTAGAAATTCCCATAATTGTGGTGCAAAAAGGCAGAGTTTCCCTATATGTTAGGGCAAAAAGACAGAAATTCTCCTTATTTTGGGGCAAAACTCAGAAATTCCACTTATTTTGGGGCAAAATTTCAGAGATGTCTCTTATTTTGGGGCAAAATTGCAGAAATTTCACTTATTTCAGGGAAAAAAGGCAGAAATTTTCCTTATTTTGGGGCAAAAAGGCAGTAATTCCTAATATTTTGTTGCAAAAATGCAGAAATTCTCCTTATTTTGAGGTAAAAGTGTGAAATTCCTCTTATTTGGGGGCAAAAGGGCAGAAATTTCCCTTATTTTGGGGCAAAATTGCAGAAATTTCACTTATTTCAGTGTAATAAGTCAGAAAATTTCTTTATTTTGTTGCAAAAAAGACAGAAATTTTCTTTGTTTTGGGGGAAAAAGAAAGAAACTCCACATATTTAGAGGCAAAAAGCAGAAATTCCCCTTATTTTGGAGCAAAATTACAGAAATTTCCCTTTTTTATGGCAAAAAGGTATGCATTCTTCTTATTTTCTGGCAAAAAGGCAGAAATTCTCTGTATTTTGGAACAAAATTGCAGAAATTAACCTAATTGTGGGGCAAAAAGGCAGAAATTCCCTATATGTTGGGGCAAAAAGACAGAAATTCTGCTTATTTTGGGGCAAAACTCAGAAATTCCACATATTTTGTGGCAAAATTCCAGAAATTTCCCTTATTTTGGGGCATAATTGCAGAAATTGCACTTATTTTGGGACAAAATTGGAGAAATTTCATTTATTTCAGGGAAAAAAGGCAGAAATTTTTCTTATTTTGGGGCAAAAAGGCAGAAATTTCCCATATTTTGGTACAAAATTGCAGAAATTTTTTCTTATTTTTGGCAAAAAGGCAAAAATTTCCCATATTTTGGGGAAAAAATGCAGAAATTCCCCTTATTTTGAGGTAAAATGCTGAAATTCCCCTTATTTGGAGTTAAAAAACAGAAATTTCTATAATTTTGGGGCAAAATTGCAGAAATTTCACTTATTTCAGGGTAATAAGTCAGAAATTTTCCTTATTTTGGGGCAAAAAAGACAGAAATTCCCTTTGTTTTGGGGGAAACTGACAGAAATTCCACTTATTTAGAGGCATAAAAGCAAAAATTCCCCTCATTTTGTACAAAAATGAAGAAAATTCCCTTTTTTATGGCAAAAAGGTATGCATTATTATTATTTTCGGACAAAAAAGGCAGAAATTCCCTATATTTTAGAGCAAAATTGCCGAAATTCCCCTAATTGTGGCACAAAAATGCAGTAATTCCCTATATGTTGGGGCAAAAAGACAGAAATTCTCCTTATTTTAGGGCAAAACTCAGAAATTTAAATTATTTTGGGGCAAAATTTCAGAAATTTCACTTATTTCAGAAAAAAAGCAGAAATTTTCATATTTTGGGGCCAAAAGGCAGAATTTTCTTTTATTTTGCTACAAAATGCAGAATTTTTTTAATTTTGGGGCAAAAAGGCAGAAATTTCCCATATTTTGGGGTAAAAATGCAGAAATTTCTCTTATTTTGAGGTAAAAGGCTGAAATTCCCCTTATTTGGGGGCAAAAAGGCAGAAATTTCTCTTATTTTGGGGCAAAATTGCAGAAATTTCACTTATTTCAGGGTAATAAGTCAGAAATTTAACTTATTTTGGAGCCAAAAAACAGAAATAACCTTTGTTTTTAGGGGAAAAAGACAGAAATTCCAGTTTTTTAGAGGCAAAAAGCAGAAATTCCCCTTATTTTGGAGCAAAAATGAAGAAATTTCACATTTTAAGGGCAAAAAGGTATGCATTCTTCTTATTTTTGGGCAAAAAGGCAGAAATTCCCCTTATTTTAGAGCAAAATTGCAGAAATTTCCCAAATTGTGGGGCAAAAATGCAGAAATTCCCAATATGTTGAGGCAAAAATACAGAAATTCTCCTTATTTTTGGGCAAAACTCAGAAATTCCAATTATTTTGGGACAAAATTCCAGAAATTTCACTTATTTTGGGGCAAAATTGTAGATATTTCACTTATTTTGGGGCAAAATTTCAGAAATTTTACTTTTTTCAAAAAAATAGTAGAAATTTTTTTATTTGGAAGCAAAAGGGCAGAAATTTCTTTTATTTTGGTACAAAATTGCAGAAATTTTTCTTAGTTTGGGGCAAAAAAGCAGAAATTTCCCATATTTTGGGGCAAAAATGCAGAAATACCCCTTATTTTGAGGTAAAAAGGCTAAAATTCCCCTTATTTGGGGGCAAAAAGGCAGAAATTTCACTTATTTTGGGCCAAAATTGCAGAAATTTCACTTATTTCAGGGAAAAAAGGCAGAAATTTTCTTTATTTTGGGGCAAAAAAGCAGAAATTCCTAATATTTTGTGGCAAAAATGCAGAAATTCCCTTTATTTTGAGGTAGAAATGGTGAAATTCCCCTTATTTGGGGGTAAAAAGGCCGAAATTTTCCTTATTTTGGGGCAAAATTGCAGAAATTTCACTTATTTCAGGGTAATAAGTCAGAAATTTTCCTTATTTTGGGGCAAAAAAGACAGAAATTCCCTCTGTTTTGGGGGAAAATAACAGAAATTACACTTATTTAGAGGCAAAAAAGCAGAAATTTTCCTTATTTTGGAGCAGAAATGAAGAAATTTCCCTTTTTTATGGCAAAAAGGTATGCATTCTTCTTATTTTCGGGCAAAAAGGCAGAAATTCCCCGTATTTTGGAGCAAAATTGCAGAAATTCCCCTAATTGTCGGGCAAAAAGGTAGAAATTCCCTATATGTTGGAGCAAAAAGACAGAAATTCTCCTTATTTTGGGGCAAAACTCAGAAATTCCATTTATTTGGGGCAAAATTCCAGAAATTTACCTTATTTTCGGGAAAAATTGCAGAAATTTCACTTATTTTGGGGCCAAATTGCAGAAATTTCACTTAATTTGGGGCAAAATTTCAGAAATTTCACTTATTTCAAGGAAAAAAAGCAAAAATTTTCTTATTTTGGGGCAAAAATGCAGAAATTTCCCATATTTTGAAGCAAAAATGCAGAAATTTTCCGTATTTTGAGGGAAAAAGGCTGAAATTCCCCTTATTTGGGGGCAAAAAGGCAGAAATTTCTCTTATTTTGAGGCAAAATTGCAGAAATTTCATTATTTCAGGTAATAAATCAGAAATTTTCTTTATTTTGGGGCAAAAAAGGAAGAAATTCCCTTTGTTTTGGGGGAAAAAACAGAAATTCGAATTATTTAGAGTAAGAAAGCAGAAATTCTTATTTTGGATCAAAAATGAAAAAATTTCCTTTTTTTATGGCAAAAAGGTATGCATTCTTCTTATTTTCAGACAAAAAGGCAGAAATTCCTCGTATTTTGGAGCAAAATTGCAGAAATTCCCCTTATTGTGGGGCAAAAAGGCAGAAATTTATTATATGTTGGGCCAAAAAAACAGAAATTCTCCTTATTTTGTGGCAAAACTCAGGAATTTCACTTATTTTGGGGTAAAATTGCAGAAATTTCAGTTATTTCAGAAAAAAAAGCAGAAATTATCTTATTTTTGGGCAAAAAGGCAGAAATTTCTTTTATTTTGGTACAAAATTGCAGAAATTTTTCTTATTTTGGGGCAAAATGGCAGAAATTTCCCATATTTTGGTGCAAAAATGCAGAAATTCCTTTTATTTTGGGGTAAAAAGTCTGAAATTCCCTTATTTGGAGGCAAAAAAGCAGAAATTTCACATATTTTGGGGCAAAATTGCAGAAATTTCACTTATTTCAGGGAAAAAAGTCAGAAATTTTCCTTATTTTGGGGCAAAGAGACAGAAATTCCTTTTGTTTTGGGGAAAAAAGACAGAAATTCCTCTTATTTAGAGGCAAAAAAGTAGAAATTCCCCTCATTTTGAAGCAAATATGAAGAAATTTCCCTTTTTTATGGCAAAAAGCTATGAATTCTACTTATTTTTGGGCAAAAATGCAGAAATTCCCCGTAATTTGGAGCAAAATTGAAGAAATTCCCCTAATTGTGGGGCAACAAGGCAGAAATTTCCTATATGTTGGGCCAAAAAAACAGAAATTCTCTTTATTTTGGGGCGAAACTCAGAAATTCCACTTATTTGGGGCAAAATTCCAGAAATTTACCTTATTTTAGGGCAAAATTGCAGAAATTTCACTTATTTTGGGGCAAAATTGCAGAAATTTCACTTATTTCAGGGAAAAAAAGCAGAAATTTTTCTTATTTTGGGGCAAAAAAAAAGAAATTCCTAATATTTTGTAGTAAAAATGCAGAAATTCCCCTTATTTTGAGGTAAAAAGGCTGAAATTCCCCTTATTTGGGGGCAAAAAGGCAGTAATTTCCCTTATTTTGGGGCAAAATTGCAGAAATTTCACTTATTTCAGGCTAATAAGTAAGAAATTTTCCTTATTTTGGAACAAAAAAGACAGAAATTCCCTTTGTTTTAGGGGAAAAAGACAGATATTCCACTTATTTAGAGTCAAAAGGCATAAATACCCCTTATTTTGGAGCAAAAATGAAGATATTTCCCTTTTTTTATGGCAAAAAGTTATGCATTCTTCTTATTTTCAGGCAAAAAGGCAGAAATTCCCTGTATTTTGAGCAACATTGCAGAAATTCCCCTAATTGTGGGGCAAAAAGGCAGAAATTCCCTATATGTTGGGGCAAAAAGACAGACATTCTTCTTATTTTGGGGAAAAACTCAGAAATTCCACTTATTTTGGGGCAAAATTCCAGAAATTTCCCATATTTTGGGGCCAAATTGCAGAAATTTCACTTATTTTGGGGCAAAATTTCAGAAATTTCACTTATTTCAGGGAAAAAAAGCAGAAATTTTTTTATTTTGGGGCAAAAAGGCAGAAATTTCCCATATTTTGAAGAAAAATGCAGAAATTCCCCTTATTTTGAGGTAAAAAGGCTGAAATTCCCCTTATTTGGGTGCAAAAACGCAGAAATTTCTCTTATTTTGAGGCAAAATTGCAGAAATTTCACTTATTTCAGGATAATAAATCAGATATTTTCTTTATTTTGGGGCAAGAAAGACAGAAATTCTATTTGTTTTCGGGGAAAAAACAGAAATTCGAATTATTTAGAGGAAAAAAGCAGAAATTCTTCTTATTTTGGAGATAAATGAAAAAATTTTACTTTTTTATGGCAAAAAGGTATGCATTCTTCTTATTTTCAGACAAAAAGGCAGAAATTCCCCGTATTTTGGAGCAAAATGGCAGAAATTACTCTAATTGTGGGGCAAAAAGGCAGAAATTCCTTATATGTTGGGGCAAAAAGACAGAAATTCTCCTTATTTTGTGGTAAAACTCAGAAATTTCACTTATTTTGGGACAAAATTGCAGAAATTTCAGTTATTTCAGAAAAAAAAAGCAGAAATTTTCTTATTTTGGGGCAAAAAGGCAGAAAATTCCCATATTTTGGGGCAAAAATGCAGAAATTCCCCTTATTTTGGGGTAAAAATCTGAAATTCCCTTATTTGGGGGCAAAAAAGCAGAAATTTCACTTATTTAAGCAAAAAAAGTCAGAAATTTTCCTTATTTTGGGGCAAAAAGACAGAAATTCCTTTTGTTTTAGAGAAAAAAGACAGAAATTCCACTTATTTAGAGGCAAAAAAGCAGAAATTCCCCTTATTTTGAGGTAAAAAGGCTGAAATTCCCCTTATTTTGGGGCAAAAAGGCAGAAATTTCCTTTATTTTGAGGCAAAATTGCAGAAATTTCACTTATTTCAGGGTAATAAGTCAGAAATTTTCCTTATTTTGGGGCAAAAAAGACAGAAATTCCCTTTGTTTTGGGGGAAAAAGACAGAAATTCCACTTATTTAGAGGCAAATGCAGAAATTCCCCTTATTTTGGAGCAAAAATGAAGAAATTTCCCTTTTTTATGGCAAAAAGGTATGCATTCTTCTTATTTTCGGACAAAAAGGCAGAAATTCCCCGTATTTTGGAGCAAAATTGCAGAAATTCCCCTAATTGTGGGGCAAAAAGGCAGAAATTCCCTATATGTTGGGGCAAAAGGACAGAAATTCTCCTTATTTTGTGGCAAAACTCAGAAATACCACTTATTTTGAGGCAAAATTCCAGAAATTTTCCTTATTTTGTGGAAAAATTGCAGAAATTTCACTTATTTTGGGCAAAATTGCAGAAATTTCACTTATTTCAGAAAAAAAGCAGAATTTTTTTTATTTTGGGGCAAAAAGGCAGAAATTTCTTTTATTTTGGTACAAAATTGAAGAAATTTTTCTTATTTTGGGGCAAAAACGCAGAAATTTCCCATATTTTGGGGCAAAACTGCAGAAATTTCCCTTTTTTTGACGTAAAAAGGCTGAAATTCCCCTTATTTGGGGGCAAAAAGGGAGAAATTTTTCTTATTTTGAGGCAAAATTGCAGCAATTTCACTTATTTCAGGGTAATAAGTCAGAAATTTTCCTTATCTTGGGGCAAAAAATACAGAAATTCCCTTTGTTTTGGGGGAAAAAGACAGAAATTCCACTTATTTTGGGGCAAAATTCCTGAAATTTCACTTATTTTGGGGCAAAATTGTAGAAATTTCACTTATTTTGGGGCAAAATTTCAGAAATTTCACTTTTTTCAGAAAAAAAAGTAGAAATTTTTCTATTTGGAAGCAAAAAGGCAGAAATTTCTTTTATTTTGTTACAAAATTGCAGAAATTTTTCTTATTTTGGGGCAAAAAGGCAGAAATTAACCATATTTTGGGGCAAAAATGCAGAAATTCCCCTTCTTTTGAGGTAAAAAGGCTAAAATTCCCCTTATTTGGGGGCAAAAGGCAGAAATTTCACTTATTTTGGGCCAAACTTGCGGAAATTTCACTTATTTCAGGGAAAAAAGGCAGAAATTTTCCTTATTTTGGGGCAAAAAGGCAGAAATTCCTAATATATTGTGGCAAAAATGAAGAAATTCCCTTTATTTTGAGGTAAAAAGGGTGAAATTCCCCTTATTTGGGGGTAAAACTGCCGAAATTTTGCTTATTTTGGGGCAAAATTGCAGAAATTTCACTTATTTCAGGGTAATAAGTAAGAAATTTTCCATAATTTGGATCAAAAAAGACAGAAATTCCCTTTGTTTTGAGGGAAAAAGACAGAAATACCACTTATTTAGAGGCAAAAAAGCAGAAATTTTCCTTATTTTGGAGCAAAAATGAAGAAATTTCCCTTTTTTATGGCAAAAAGGTATGCATTCTTCTTATTTTCGGGCAAAAAGGCAGAAATTCCCCGTATTTTGGAGCAAAATTGCAGAAATTCCCCTACTTGTCGGGCAAAAAGGTAGAAATTCCCTATATGTTGGGGCAAAAATACAGAAATTCTCCTTATTTTGGGGCAAAACTCAGAAATTCCACTTATTTGGGGCAAAATTCCAGAAATTTACCTTATTTTAGAACAAAATTGCAGAAATTTCACTTATTTTGGGGCAAAATTGCAGAAATTTCAATTATTTCAGGGAAAAAAGGCAGAAATTTTCCTTATTTTGGGGCAAAAAGCAGAAATTCCTAATATTTTGTGGCAAAAATGCAGAAATTCCCCTTATTTTGAGGTAAAAAGGCTGAAATTCCCCTTATTTGGGTGCAAAAAGGCAGAAATTTCTCTTATTTAGAGGCAAAATTGCAGAAATTTCACTTATTTCAGAGTAATAAATCAGAAATTTTCTTTATTTTGGGGCAAAAAAGACCGAAATTCTATTTGTTTTGGGGGAAAAAACAGAAATTCGAATTATTTAGAGGAAAAAAGAAGAAATTCTTCTTATTTTAGAGCAAAAATGAAAAAATTTCCCTTTTTTATGGCAAAAAGGTATGCATTCTTCTTATTTTCAGACAAAAAGGCAGAAATTCCCCGTATTTTGGAGCAAAATTGCAGAAATTCCTCTAATTGTGGGGCAAAAAGGCAGAAATTCCTTATATGTTGGGGCAAAAAGACAGAAATTCTCCTTATTTTGTGGCAAAACTCAGAAATTTCACTTATTTTGGGGCATAATTGCAGAAATTTCAGTTATTTCAGAAAAAAAAAGCATAAATTTTCTTATTTTGGGGCAAACAGGCAGAAATTTCTTTTATTTTGGTACAAAATTGCAGAAATTTTTCTTACTTTGAGGCAAAAGGGCAGAAATTTCCCATATTTTGGGGCAAAAATGCAGAAATTCCCCTAATTTTGGGGTAAAAAGTCTGAAATTCCCTTATTTGGGGGCAAAAAAGCAGAAATTTCACATATTTAAAGAAAAAAATTCAGAAATTTTCCTTATTTTGGGGCAAAAAGACAGAAATTCCTTTTGTTTTAGAGAAAAAAGACAGAAATTCCACTTATTTAGAGGGAAAAAAGCAGAAATTCCCCTTATTTTGAGGTAAAAAGGCTGAAATTCCCCTTATTTGGGGGCAAAAAGGCAGAAATTTCCTTTATTTTGGGGCAAAATTGCAGAAATTTCACTTATTTCAGGGTAATAAGTCAGAAATTTTCCTTATTTTGGGGCAAAAAAGACAGAAATTCCCTTTGTTTTGGGGGAAAAAGACAGAAATTCCACTTATTTAGAGGCAAATGCAGAAATTCCCCTTATTTTGGAGCAAAAATGAAGAAATTTCCCTTTTTTATGGCAAAAAGGTATGCATTCTTCTTATTTTCGGACAAAAAGGCAGAAATTCCCCGTATTTTGGAGCAAAATTGCAGAAATTCCCCTAACTGTGGGGCAAAAAGGCAGAAATTCCCTATATGTTGGGGCAAAAGAACAGAAATTCTCCTTATTTTGTGGCAAAACTCAGAAATACCACTTATTTTGAGGCAAAATTCTAGAAATTTCCTTCATTTTGGGGCAAAATTGCAGAAATTTCACTTATTTTGGGCAAAATTGCAGAGATTTCAATTATTTCAGAAAAAAAGCAGAATTTTTTTTTATTTTGGGGGAAAAAGGCAGAAATTTCTTTTATTTTGGTACAAAATTGAAGAAATTTTTCTTATTTTGGGGCAAAAACGCAGAAAGTTCCCATATTTTGGGGCAAAAATGCAGAAATTTCCCTTTTTTTGACGTAAAAAGGCTGAAATTCCCCTTATTTGGGGGCAAAAAGGAAGAAATTTTTCTTATTTTTAGGCAAAATACAGCAATTTCACTTATTTCAGGGTGATAAGTCAGAAATTTTCCTTATCTTGGGGCAAAAAATACAGAAATTCCCTTTGTTTTGAAGGAAAAAGACAGAAATTCCACTTATTTAGAGGCAAAAAAGCAGAAATTCCCTTTATTTTGAAGCAAAAATGAAGATTTCCCTTTTTTGTGGCAAAAGGTATACATTCCCCTTATTATCGGGCTAAAAAGCAAAAATTCCCCGTATTTTGGAGCAAAATTCTAGAAATTCCCATAATTGTGGTGCAAAAAGGCAGAGTTTCCCTATATGTTAGGGCAAAAAGACAGAAATTCTCCTTATTTTGGGGCAAAACTCAGAAATTCCACTTATTTTGGGGCAAAATTTCAGAGATGTCTCTTATTTTGGGGCAAAATTGCAGAAATTTCACTTATTTCAGGGAAAAAAGGCAGAAATTTTCCTTATTTTGGGGCAAAAAGGCAGTAATTCCTAATATTTTGTTGCAAAAATGCAGAAATTCTCCTTATTTTGAGGTAAAAGTGTGAAATTCCTCTTATTTGGGGGCAAAAGGGCAGAAATTTCCCTTATTTTGGGGCAAAATTGCAGAAATTTCACTTATTTCAGTGTAATAAGTCAGAAAATTTCTTTATTTTGTTGCAAAAAAGACAGAAATTTTCTTTGTTTTGGGGGAAAAAGAAAGAAACTCCACATATTTAGAGGCAAAAAGCAGAAATTCCCCTTATTTTGGAGCAAAATTACAGAAATTTCCCTTTTTTATGGCAAAAAGGTATGCATTCTTCTTATTTTCTGGCAAAAAGGCAGAAATTCTCTGTATTTTGGAACAAAATTGCAGAAATTAACCTAATTGTGGGGCAAAAAGGCAGAAATTCCCTATATGTTGGGGCAAAAAGACAGAAATTCTGCTTATTTTGGGGCAAAACTCAGAAATTCCACATATTTTGTGGCAAAATTCCAGAAATTTCCCTTATTTTGGGGCATAATTGCAGAAATTGCACTTATTTTGGGACAAAATTGGAGAAATTTCATTTATTTCAGGGAAAAAAGGCAGAAATTTTTCTTATTTTGGGGCAAAAAGGCAGAAATTTCCCATATTTTGGTACAAAATTGCAGAAATTTTTTCTTATTTTTGGCAAAAAGGCAAAAATTTCCCATATTTTGGGGAAAAAATGCAGAAATTCCCCTTATTTTGAGGTAAAATGCTGAAATTCCCCTTATTTGGAGTTAAAAAACAGAAATTTCTATAATTTTGGGGCAAAATTGCAGAAATTTCACTTATTTCAGGGTAATAAGTCAGAAATTTTCCTTATTTTGGGGCAAAAAAGACAGAAATTCCCTTTGTTTTGGGGGAAACTGACAGAAATTCCACTTATTTAGAGGCATAAAAGCAAAAATTCCCCTCATTTTGTACAAAAATGAAGAAAATTCCCTTTTTTATGGCAAAAAGGTATGCATTATTATTATTTTCGGACAAAAAAGGCAGAAATTCCCTATATTTTAGAGCAAAATTGCCGAAATTCCCCTAATTGTGGCGCAAAAATGCAGTAATTCCCTATATGTTGGGGCAAAAAGACAGAAATTCTCCTTATTTTAGGGCAAAACTCAGAAATTTAAATTATTTTGGGGCAAAATTTCAGAAATTTCACTTATTTCAGAAAAAAAGCAGAAATTTTCATATTTTGGGGCCAAAAGGCAGAATTTTCTTTTATTTTGCTACAAAATGCAGAATTTTTTTAATTTTGGGGCAAAAAGGCAGAAATTTCCCATATTTTGGGGTAAAAATGCAGAAATTTCTCTTATTTTGAGGTAAAAGGCTGAAATTCCCCTTATTTGGGGGCAAAAAGGCAGAAATTTCTCTTATTTTGGGGCAAAATTGCAGAAATTTCACTTATTTCAGGGTAATAAGTCAGAAATTTAACTTATTTTGGAGCCAAAAAACAGAAATAACCTTTGTTTTTAGGGGAAAAAGACAGAAATTCCAGTTTTTTAGAGGCAAAAAGCAGAAATTCCCCTTATTTTGGAGCAAAAATGAAGAAATTTCACTTTTTAAGGGCAAAAAGGTATGCATTCTTCTTATTTTTGGGCAAAAAGGCAGAAATTCCCCTTATTTTAGAGCAAAATTGCAGAAATTTCCCAAATTGTGGGGCAAAAATGCAGAAATTCCCAATATGTTGAGGCAAAAATACAGAAATTCTCCTTATTTTTGGGCAAAACTCAGAAATTCCAATTATTTTGGGACAAAATTCCAGAAATTTCACTTATTTTGGGGCAAAATTGTAGATATTTCACTTATTTTGGGGCAAAACTTCAGAAATTTTACTTTTTTCAAAAAAATAGTAGAAATTTTTTTATTTGGAAGCAAAAGGGCAGAAATTTCTTTTATTTTGGTACAAAATTGCAGAAATTTTTCTTAGTTTGGGGCAAAAAAGCAGAAATTTCCCATATTTTGGGGCAAAAATGCAGAAATTCCCCTTATTTTGAGGTAAAAAGGGTAAAATTACCCTTATTTGGGGGCAAAAAGGCAGAAATTTCACTCATTTTGGGCCAAAATTGCAGAAATTTCACTTATTTCAGGGAAAAAAGGCAGAAATTTTCTTTATTTTGGGGCAAAAAAGCAGAAATTCCTAATATTTTGTGGCAAAAATGCAGAAATTCCCTTTATTTTGAGGTAGAAATGGTGAAATTCCCCTTATTTGGGGGTAAAAAGGCCGAAATTTTCCTTATTTTGGGGCAAAATTGCAGAAATTTCACTTATTTCAGGGTAATAAGTCAGAAATTTTCCTTATTTTGGGGCAAAAAAGACAGAAATTCCCTCTGTTTTGGGGGAAAATAACAGAAATTACACTTATTTAGAGGCAAAAAAGCAGAAATTTTCCTTATTTTGGAGCAGAAATGAAGAAATTTCCCTTTTTTATGGCAAAAAGGTATGCATTCTTCTTATTTTCGGGCAAAAAGGCAGAAATTCCCCGTATTTTGGAGCAAAATTGCAGAAATTCCCCTAATTGTCGGGCAAAAAGGTAGAAATTCCCTATATGTTGGAGCAAAAAGACAGAAATTCTCCTTATTTTGGGGCAAAACTCAGAAATTCCATTTATTTGGGGCAAAATTCCAGAAATTTACCTTATTTTCGGGAAAAATTGCAGAAATTTCACTTATTTTGGGGCCAAATTGCAGAAATTTCACTTAATTTGGGGCAAAATTTCAGAAATTTCACTTATTTCAATGAAAAAAAGCAAAAATTTTCTTATTTTGGGGCAAAAATGCAGAAATTTCCCATATTTTGAAGCAAAAATGCAGAAATTTTCCGTATTTTGAGGTAAAAAGGCTGAAATTCCCCTTATTTGGGGGCAAAAAGGCAGAAATTTCTCTTATTTTGAGGCAAAATTGCAGAAATTTCATTATTTCAGGTAATAAATCAGAAATTTTCTTTATTTTGGGGCAAAAAAGGAAGAAATTCCCTTTGTTTTGGGGGAAAAAACAGAAATTCGAATTATTTAGAGTAAGAAAGCAGAAATTCTTATTTTGGATCAAAAATGAAAAAATTTCCTTTTTTTATGGCAAAAAGGTATGCATTCTTCTTATTTTCAGACAAAAAGGCAGAAATTCCTCGTATTTTGGAGCAAAATTGCAGAAATTCCCCTTATTGTGGGGCAAAAAGGCAGAAATTTATTATATGTTGGGCCAAAAAAACAGAAATTCTCCTTATTTTGTGGCAAAACTCAGGAATTTCACTTATTTTGGGGTAAAATTGCAGAAATTTCAGTTATTTCAGAAAAAAAAGCAGAAATTATCTTATTTTTGGGCAAAAAGGCAGAAATTTCTTTTATTTTGGTACAAAATTGCAGAAATTTTTCTTATTTTGGGGCAAAATGGCAGAAATTTCCCATATTTTGGTGCAAAAATGCAGAAATTCCTTTTATTTTGGGGTAAAAAGTCTGAAATTCCCTTATTTGGAGGCAAAAAAGCAGAAATTTCACATATTTTGGGGCAAAATTGCAGAAATTTCACTTATTTCAGGGAAAAAAGTCAGAAATTTTCCTTATTTTGGGGCAAAGAGACAGAAATTCCTTTTGTTTTGGGGAAAAAAGACAGAAATTCCTCTTATTTAGAGGCAAAAAAGTAGAAATTCCCCTCATTTTGAAGCAAATATGAAGAAATTTCCCTTTTTTATGGCAAAAAGCTATGAATTCTACTTATTTTTGGGCAAAAATGCAGAAATTCCCCGTAATTTGGAGCAAAATTGAAGAAATTCCCCTAATTGTGGGGCAACAAGGCAGAAATTTCCTATATGTTGGGGCAAAAAGGCAGAAATTCTCCTTATTTTGGGGCAAAACTCAGAAATACCACTTATTTTGGGGCAAAATTCCAGAAATTTCCCTTATTTTGGGGAAAAATTGCAGAAATTTCACTTATTTTGGGCAAAATTGCAGAAATTTCACTTATTTCAGAAAAAAAGCAGAAATTTTTTATTTTGGGGCAAAAAGGCAGAAATTTCTTTTATTTTGGTACAAAATTGAAGAAATTTTTTTTATTTTGGGGCAAAAACGCAGAAATTTCCCATATTTTGGGGCAAAAATGCAGAAATTTCCCTTATTTTGACATAAAAAGAATGAAATTCCCATTATTTGGGGGCAAAGAGAGAGAAATTTTTTTTATTTTGAGGCAAAATTGCAGCAATTTCACTTATTTCAGGGTAATAAGTCAGAAATTTTCCTTATCTTGGGGCAAAAAATACAGAAATTCTCTTTGTTTTGGGGGAAAAAGACAGAAATTCCACTTATTTAGAGGCAAAAAAGCAGAAATTTTCCTTATTTTGGAGCAAAAATGAAGAAATTTCCCTTTTTTATGGCAAAAAGATATGCATTCTTCTTATTTTTGGGCAAAAAGGCAGAAATTCCCCATATTTTGGAGGAAAATTGAAGAAATTCCCCTAATTGTGGAACAAAAAGGCAGAAATTCCCTATATGTTGGTGCAAAAAGACTAAACTTTTCCTTATTTTCGGGCAAAACTCAGAAGTTTACTTATTTTAGGGCAAAATTCCAGAAATTTCCCTTATTTTGTGGCAAAATTGCTGAAATTTCACCTATTTTGGGGCAAAATTGCAGAAATTTCACTTATTGCAGAAAAAAAAAAGCAGAAATTTTCTTATTTTGGGGCAAAAAGGCAGAAATTTCTTTTATTTTGGTACAAAATTGCAGAAATTTTTCTTATTTTGGAGCATAAATGCAGAAATTTCCCATATTTTGGGGCAAAAATGCAGAAATTCTTCTTATTTTGAGGAAAAAGGCTGAAATTCCCCTTATTTGGGGGCAAAAAGGCAGAAATTTCCCTTATTTTGGGGCAAAATTGCAGAAATTTCACTTATTTCAGGGTAATAAGTCAGAAATTTTCCTTATTTTGGGCAAAAAACACAGAAATTCCCTTTGTTTTGAGGGGAAAACACAGAAATTCCACTTTTTTAGAGGCAAAAAAGCAGAAAGTCCTTTTATTTTTTAGCAAAAATGAAGAAATTTCCCTTTTTTGTAGTAAAAGGTATACATTCCCCTTATTTTTAGGCTAAAAAGCAGAAATTCCCCGTAATTTGGAGCAAAATTGCAGAAATTCCCCTAATTGTGGGGCAAAAAGGCCGATATTCCCTATATGTTAGTGCAAAAAGACAGAAATCCTTCATTGTTTTCGGGCAAAACTCAGAAATTCCACTTATTTTGGGGCAAAATTGCAGAAATTTCCCTTATTTTGGGGCAAAATTGCAGAAATTTTAATTATTTTGGGGCAAAATTCCAGAAATTTCACTTATTTATGGGAAAAAAATCAGAAATTATTTTATTTTGGGGCAAAAAGGCAGAAATTTCTTATATTTTGGTAAAAAATTTCAGAAATTTTTCTTATTTTGGGGCAAAAAGGCAGAAATTTCCCATATTTTAGGGCAAAAATGCAGAAATTCCCCTTTTTTTGAGGTAAAAAGGATGAAATTCCCCTATTTGGGGGCAAAAAGGCAGACATTTCCCTTATTTTGGGGCAAAATTGCAGAAATTTCACATATTTCAGGGTAAAAAGGCAGAAATTTTCCTTATTTTGGGGCAAAATTGCAGAAATTTCACTTATTTTGGGGGAAAATTGGAGAAATTTCACTTATGTCAGGGTAATAAGTCAGAAATTTTTTTTATTTTGGGGCAAAAAAGACAGAAATTCCCTTTGTTTTGGTGGAAAAAGACAAAATTCCACTTATTTAGAGGAAAAAAAGCAGAAATTCCCTTTATTTTGGAGCAAAAATGAAGAAATTTCCCTTTTTTATGGCAAAAAGGTATGCATTCTTTTTATTTTCGGGCAAAAACCAGAAATTTCCCGTATTTTGGAGCAAAATTGCAGAAATTCCCCTAATTGTGGGGCAAAAAGGCAGAAATTCCCTATATTTTATGGCATAAAGACAGAAATTCTTCTTATTTTAGGGAAAAACTCAGAAATTCCACTTATTTTAAGGCAAAATTCCAGAAATTTCCATTATTTTGGGGCAAAATTGCAGAAATTTCACTTATTTTGGGGCAAAATTGCAGAAATTTCACTTATTTAAGTTAAAAAAAGCAGAAATTTTCTTCTTCTGGGGCAAAAAGGCAAAAATTTCTTTTATTTTGGTACAAAATTGCAGAAAATTTTTTTATTTTGGGCAAAAAGGCAGAAATTTCCCATATTTTGGGGCAAAAATGCAGAAATTCCCCTTATTTTGAGGTAAAAAGGCTGAAATTCCCGTTATTTGGAGGCAAAAAGGGAGAAATTTCCCTTATTTTGGGGCAAAATTGCAGAAATTTAACTTATTTCAGGGTAATAAGTCACAAATTTTCCTTATTTTGGAGCAAAAAGACAGAAATTCTATTTGTATTGGGGGACAAAGACAGAAATTCCACATATTTAGAGGCATAAAAGCAGAAATTCCCCTTATTTTGGAGCATAAATGAAGAAATTTTCCTTTTTTATGGCAAAAAGGTATGCATTCTTCTTATTTTCGGGCAAAAAGGCAGAAATTCCCCGTATTTTGGAGCAAAATTGCAGAAATTGCCTTAATTGTGGTGTAAAAAGTCAGAAATTCCCTATATGTTGAGGCAAAAAGACAGAAATTCTCCTTATTTTGGGTCAAAACTATGAAATTCCAATTATCTTGAGGCAAAATTCCAGAAATTTCACTGATTTTGGGGCAAAATTGTAGAAATTTCACTTATTTTGGGGAAAAATTTCAGAAATTTAACTTATTTCAGAAAAAAAGCAGAAATTTTTTATTTGTAAGCAAAAAGGCAGAAATTTCTTTTATTTTGGTACAAAATTGCAGAAATTTCACTTATTTTGGGGCAAAATTTCAGAAATTTCACTTATTTCAGGAAAAAAAGGCAGAAATTTTCCTTATTTTGGGGCAAAAAGGCAGAAATTCCTAATATTTTGTGGCAAAAATGCAGAAATTCCGCTTATTTTGAGGTAAAAAGGCTGAAATTCCCCTTATTTGGGGGCAAAAAGGCAGAAATTTCCCTTTTTTGGTGCAAAATTGGAGAAATTTCACTTACTTCAGGTTAATAAGTCAGAAATTTTCCTTATTTTGGAACAAAAAAGACAGAAATCCCCTTTTTTTTGCGGGGGAAAAAGACAGAAATTCCACTTATTTAGAGTCAAAAAGCAGAAATTCCTTTTATTTTGGAGCAAAAATGAAGAAATTTTCCTTTTTTATGGCAAAAAGGTATGCATTCTTATTTTCGGGCAAAAAGGCAGAAATTCCCCGTATTTTGGAGCAAAATTGCAGAAATTCCCCTAATTGTGGGGCAAAAAGGCAGATATTCCCTATATGTTGGGGAAAAGAGACAGAAATTCTCCTTATTTTAGGGTAAAACTCAGAAATTCCACTTATTTTGGGGCAAAATTCCAGAAATTTCACTTATTTTGGGGCAAAATTCTAGAAATTTCACTTATTTTGGGCCAAAATTTCAGAAATTTGACTTATTTTCAGAAAAAAAAATAGAAATTTTTCTATTTGGAAGCAAAAATGCAGAAATTTCTTTTATTTTGGTACAAAATTGCAGAAATTTTTCTTATTTTGGGGCAAAAAGGCAGAAATTTCCCATATTTTGGGGCAAAAATTCAGAAATTCCCCTTATTTTGAGGTAAAAAGGCTGAAATTCCCATTATTTGGGGGCAAAAAGGGAGAAATTTCCCTCATTTTGAGGAAAAATTGCAGAAATTTCACTTATTTCATGGTAATAAGTCAGAAACTTTCCTTATTTTGGGGCAAAAATACAGAAATTCCCTTTGTTTTGGGGGACAAAGACAGAAATTCCACATATTTAGAGGCATAAAAGCAAAAATTTTCTTTATTTTGGAGCAAAAATGAAGAAATTTTTCTTTTTTATGGCAAATAGTTACGCATTCTTCTTATTTTCGGGCAAAAAGGCAGAAATTTCCTTTATTTGGGGCAAAATTCCAGAAATTTCCCTTATTTCATGGTAATAAGTCAGAAATTTTTTTTATTTTGCGCAAAAAAGACAGAAATTCCCTTTGTTTTGGGGAAAAATACATAAATTCCACTTAATTAGAGACAAAAAAGCAGAAATTCCCCTTATTTTGGGGCAAAATTGCATAAATTTCACTTACTTCAGGGTAATAAGTCAGAAAATTTCCTTATTTTTGGGCAAAAAAGACAGAAATTACCTTTGTTTTGGGGGAAAAAGACAGAAATTCCACTTATTTAGAGGCAAAAAAGCAAAAATTCCCTTTATTTTGGAGCAAAAATGAAGAAATTTTCCTTTTTTATGGCAAAAAGGTATGCATTCTTATTTTCGGGCAAAAAGGCAGAAATTCCCTCTATTTTGGAGCAAAATTGCAGAAATTCCCCTAATTGTGGGGCAAAAAGGCAGAAATTCCCTATATGTTGAGGCAAAAAGACAGAAATTCTCCTTATTTTGGGGCAAAACTCAGAAATTCCACTTATTTTGGGGCAAAATTCCAGAAATTTCACTTATTTTGGGGCAAAATTGTAGAAATTTCACTTATTTTGGGGCAAAATTGCAGAAATTTTACTTATTTTGGGGCAAAATTGCAGAAATTTAACTTATTTCAGGGTAATAAGTCACAAATTTTCCTTATTTTGGAGCAAAAAGACAGAAATTCTATTTGTATTGGGGGACAAAGACAGAAATTCCACATATTTAGAGGCATAAAAGCAGAAATTCCCCTTATTTTGGAGCAAAAATGAAGAAATTTTCCTTTTTTATGGCAAAAAGGTATGCATTCTTCTTATTTTCGGGCAAAAAGGCAGAAATTCCCCGTATTTTGGAGCAAAATTGCAGAAATTGCCTTAATTGTGGTGTAAAAAGTCAGAAATTCCCTATATGTTGAGGCAAAAAGACAGAAATTCTCCTTATTTTGGGTCAAAACTATGAAATTCCAATTATCTTGAGGCAAAATTCCAGAAATTTCACTTATTTTGGGGCAAAATTGTAGAAATTTCACTTATTTTGGGGAAAAATTTCAGAAATTTAACTTATTTCAGAAAAAAAGCAGAAATTTTCTTATTTGGAAGCAAAAAGGCAGAAATTTCTTTTATTTTGGTACAAAATTGCAGAAATTTCCCTTATTTTGGGGCAAAATTGCAAAAATTTCACTTATTTTGGGGCAAAATTTCAGAAATTTCACTTATTTCAGGAAAAAAAGGCAGAAATTTTCCTTATTTTGGGGCAAAAAGGCAGAAATTCCTAATATTTTGTGGCAAAAATGCAGAAATTCCCCTTATTTTGAGGTAAAAAGGCTGAAATTCCCCTTATTTGGGGGCAAAAACGCAGAAATTTCCCTTTTTTGGGGCAAAATTGGAGAAATTTCACTTACTTCAGGTTAATAAGTCAGAAATTTTCCTTATTTTGGAACAAAAAAGACAGAAATCCCCTTTTTTTGCGGGGGAAAAAGACAGAAATTCCACTTATTTAGAGTCAAAAAGCAGAAATTCCTTTTGTTTTGGAGCAAAAATGAAGAAATTTTCCTTTTTTATGGCAAAAAGGTATGCATTCTTATTTTCGGGCAAAAAGGCAGAAATTCCCCGTATTTTGGAGCAAAATTGCAGAAATTCCCCTAATTGTGGGGCAAAAAGGCAGATATTCCCTATATGTTGGGGAAAAGAGACAGAAATTCTCCTTATTTTAGGGTAAAACTCAGAAATTCCACCTATTTTGGGGCAAAATTCCAGAAATTTCACTTATTTTGGGGCAAAATTCTAGAAATTTCACTTATTTTGGGCCAAAATTTCAGAAATTTGACTTATTTTCAGAAAAAAAAATAGAAATTTTTCTATTTGGATGCAAAAATGCAGAAATTTCTTTTATTTTGGTACAAAATTGCAGAAATTTTTCTTATTTTGGGGCAAAAAGGCAGAAATTTCCCATATTTTGGGGCAAAAATTCAGAAATTCCCCTTATTTTGAGGTAAAAAGGCTGAAATTACCGTTATTTGGGGGCAAAAAGGGAGAAATTTCCCTCATTTTGGGGAAAAATTGCAGAAATTTCACTTATTTCAGGGTAATAAGTCAGAAACTTTCCTTATTTTGGGGCAAAAATACAGAAATTCCCTTTGTTTTGGGGGACAAAGACAGAAATTCCACATATTTAGAGGCATAAAAGCAAAAATTTTCTTTATTTTGGAGCAAAAATGAAGAAATTTTTCTTTTTTATGGCAAATAGTTATGCATTCTTCTTATTTTCGGGCAAAAAGGCAGAAATTTCTTTTATTTGGGGCAAAATTCCAGAAATTTCCCTTATTTCATGGTAATAAGTCAGAAATTTTTTTTATTTTGCGCAAAAAAGACAGAAATTCCCTTTGTTTTGGGGAAAAATACATAAATTCCACTTAATTAGCGACAAAAAAGCAGAAATTCCCCTTATTTTGGGGCAAAATTGCATAAATTTCACTTACTTCAGGGTAATAAGTCAGAAAATTTCCTTATTTTTGGGCAAAAAAGACAGAAATTACCTTTGTTTTGGGGGAAAAAGACAGAAATTCCACTTATTTAGAGGCAAAAAAGCAAAAATTCCCTTTATTTTGGAGCAAAAATGAAGAAATTTTCCTCTTTTATGGCAAAAAGGTATGCAAACTTATTTTCGGGCAAAAAGGCAGAAATTCCCTGTATTTTGGAGCAAAATTGCAGAAATTCCCCTAATTGTGGGGCAAAAAGGCAGAAATTCCCTATATGTTGAGGCAAAAAGACAGAAATTCTCCTTATTTTGGGGCAAAACTCAGAAATTCCACTTATTTTGGGGCAAAATTCCAGAAATTTCACTTATTTTGGGGCAAAATTCTAGAAATTTCACTTATTTTGGGCCAAAATTTCAGAAATTTGACTTATTTTCAGAAAAAAAAATAGAAATTTTTCTATTTGGACGCAAAAATGCAGAAATTTCTTTTATTTTGGTACAAAATTGCAGAAATTTTTCTTATTTTGGGGCAAAAAGGCAGAAATTTCCCATTTTTGGGGCAAAAATTCAGAAATTCCCCTTATTTTGAGGTAAAAAGGCTGAAATTCCCATTATTTTGGGGCAAAAAGGGAGAAATTTCCCTCATTTTGGGGAAAAATTGCAGAAATTTCACTTATTTCAGGGTAATAAGTCAGAAACTTTCCTTATTTTGGGGCAAAAATACAGAAATTCCCTTTGTTTTGGGGGACAAAGACAGAAATTCCACATATTTAGAGGCATAAAAGCAAAAATTTTCTTTATTTTGGAGCAAAAATGAAGAAATTTTCCTTTTTTATGGCAAATAGTTATGCATTCTTCTTATTTTCGGGCAAAAAGGCAGAAATTTCCCTTATTTGGGGCAAAATTCCAGAAATTTCCCTTATTTCATGGTAATAAGTCAGAAATTTTCCTTATTTTGCGCAAAAAAGACAGAAATTCCCTTTGTTTTGGGGAAAAAATACATAAATTCCACTTAATTAGAGACAAAAAAGCAGAAATTCCCCTTATTTTGGGGCAAAATTGCATAAATTTCACTTACTTCAGGGTAATAAGTCAGAAAATTTCCTTATTTTTGGGCAAAAAAGACAGAAATTACCTTTGTTTTGGGGGAAAAAGACAGAAATTCCACTTATTTAGAGGCAAAAAAGCAAAAATTCCCTTTATTTTGGAGCAAAAATGAAGAAATTTTCCTTTTTTATGGCAAAAAGTTATGCATTCTTATTTTCGGGCAAAAAGGCAGAAATTCCCCGTATTTTGGAGCAAAATTGCAGAAATTCCCCTAATTGTGGGGCAAAAAGGCAGAAATTCCCTATATGTTGAGGCAAAAAGACAGAAATTCTTTTTATTTTGGGGCAAAACTCAGATATTCCACTTATTTTGGGGCAAAATTCCAGAAATTTCACTTATTTTGGGGCAAAATTGTAGAAATTTCACTTATTTTGGGGCAAAATTGCAGAAATTTTACTTATTTTGGGGCAAAATTGCAGAAATTTAACTTATTTCAGGGTAATAAGTCACAAATTTTCCTTATTTTGGAGCAAAAAGACAGAAATTCTATTTGTATTGGGGACAAAGACAGAAATTCCACATATTTAGAGACATAAAAGCAGAAATTCCCCTTATTTTGGAGCAAAAATGAAGAAATTTTCCTTTTTTATGGCAAAAAGGTATGCATTCTTCTTATTTTCGGGCAAAAAGGCAGAAATTCCCCGTATTTTGGAGCAAAATTGCAGAAATTGCCTTAATTGTGGTGTAAAAAGTCAGAAATTCCCTATATGTTGAGGCAAAAAGACAGAAATTCTCCTTATTTTGGGTCAAAACTATGAAATTCCAATTATTTTGAGGCAAAATTCCAGAAATTTCACTGATTTTGGGGCAAAATTGTAGAAATTTCACTTATTTTGGGGAAAAATTTCAGAAAATTAACTTATTTCAGAAAAAAAGCAGAAATTTTCTTATTTGGAAGCAAAAAGGCAGAAATTTCTTTTATTTTGGTACAAAATTGCAGAAATTTCCCTTATTTTGGGGCAAAATTGCAGAAATTTCACTTATTTTGGGGCAAAATTTCAGAAATTTCACTTATTTCAGGAAAAAAAGGCAGAATTTTCCTTATTTAGGGGCAAAAAGGCAGAAATTCCTAATATTTTGTGGCAAAAATACAGAAATTCCCTTTATTTTGAGGTAAAAAGGGTGAAATTCCCCTTATTTGGGGGTAAAAAGGCCAAAATTTCCCTTATTTTGGGGCAAAATTGCAGAAATTTCACTTATTTCAGGGTAATAAGTCAGAAATTTTTTTTTATTTTGGGGCAAAAAAGACAGAAATTCCCTTTGTTTTGGAGGAAAAAGACCAAAATACCACTTATTTAGAGGCAAAAAAGCAGAAATTTTCCTTATTTTGGAGCAAAAATTAAGAAATTTCTCTTTTTTATGGCAAAAAGGTATGCATTCTACTTATTTTCGGGCAAAAAGGCAAAAATTCCTTGTATTTTGGAGCAAAATTGCAGAAATTCCCCTAATTGTCGGGCAAAAAGGTAGAAATTCCATATATGTTGGGGCAAAAAGGCAGAAATTCTCCTTATTTTGGGGCGAAACTCAGAAATTCCACTTATTTGGGGCAAAATTCCAGAAATTTACCTTATTTTAGGGCAAAATTGCAGAAATTTCACTTATTTTGGGGCAAAATTGCAGAAATTTCACTTATTTCAGGGAAAAAAGGCAGAAATTTTCTTTATTTTGGGGCAAAAAACAGAAATTCTTTATATTTTGTGGTAAAAATGCAGAAATTCCCCTTATTTTGAGGTAAAAAGGCTGAAATTCCCCTTATTTGGGGGCAAAAAGGCAGTAATTTCCCTTATTTTGGGGCAAAATTGATGAAATTTCACTTATATCAGGGTAATAAGTAAGAAATTTTCCTTATTTTGGAACAAAAAAGACAGAAATTCCCTTTGTTTTAGGGGAAAAAGACAGAAATTCCACTTATTTAAAGTCAAAAATGCAGAAATACCCCTTATTTTGGAGCAAAAATGAAGAAATTTCCCTTTTTTTATGGCAAAAAGGTATGCATTCTTCTTATTTTCAGGCAAAAAGGCAGAAATTCCCTGTATTTTGAGCAACATTGCAGAAATTCCCCTAATTGTGGGGCAAAAAGGCAGAAATTCCCTATATGTTGGGGCAAAAAGACAGACATTCTTCTTATTTTGGGGCAAAACTCAGAAATTCCATTTATTTTGGGGCAAAATTCCAGAAATTTCCCATATTTTGGGGCCAAATTGCAGAAATTTTACTTATTTTGGGTCAAAATTGCAGAAATTTCACTTATTTCAGGGAAAAAAAGCAGAATTTTTTTATTTTGGGGCAAAAAGGCAGAAATTTCCCATATTTTGAAGCAAAAATGCAGAAATTCCCCTTATTTTGAGGTAAAAAGGCTGAAATTCCCCTTATTTGGGTGCAAAAAGGCAGAAAATTCTCTTATTTTGAGGCAAAATTGCAGAAATTTCACTTATTTCAGGGTAATAAATCAGAAATTTTCTTTATTTTGGGGCAAAAAAGACAGAAATTCTATTTGTTTTGGGGGAAAAAACAGAAATTCGAATTATTTAGTGGAAAAAAGCAGAAATTCTTCTTATTTTGGAGCAAAAATGAAAAAATTTCCCTTTTTTATGGCAAAAAGGTATGCATTCTTCTTATTTTCAGACAAAAAGGCAGAAATTCCCCATATTTTGGAGCAAAATTGCAGAAAGTCCTCTAATTGTGGGGCAAAAAGGCAGAAATTTATTATATGTTGGGGCAAAATGACAGAAATTCTCCTTATTTTGTGGCAAAACTCAGAAATTTCACTTATTTTGGGACAAAATTGCAGAAATTTCAGTTATTTCAGAAAAAAAAGCAGAAATTTTCTTATTTTGGGGCAAAAAGGCAGAAATTTCCCATATTTTGGGGCAAAAATGCAGAAATTCCCCTTATTTTGGGGTAAAAAGTCTGAAATTCCCTTATTTGGGGGCAAAAAAGCAGAAATTTCACTTATTTAAGGAAAAAAAGTCAGAAATTTTCTTTATTTTGGGGCAAAAAGACAGAAATTCCTTTTGTTTTAGAGAAAAAAGACAGAAATTCCACTTATTTAGAGCCAAAAATGCAGAAATTCCCATTATTTTGAGGTAAAAAGGCTGAAATTCCCCTTATTTGGGGGCAAAAAGGCAGAAATTTCCTTTATTTTGGGGCAAAATTGCAGAAATTTCACTTATTTCAGGGTAATAAGTCAGAAATTTTCCTTATTTTGGGGCAAAAAAGACAGAAATTCCCTTTGTTTTGGGGGAAAAAGACAGAAATTCCACTTATTTAGAGGCAAATGCAGAAATTCCCCTTATTTTGGAGCAAAAATGAAGAAATTTCCCTTTTTTATGGCAAAAAGGTATGCATTCTTCTTATTTTCGGACAAAAAGGCAGAAATTCTCCGTATTTTGAAGCAAAATTGAAGAAATTCCCCTAATTGTGGGGCAAAAAGGCAGAAATTCCCTATATGTTGGGGCAAAAGGACAGAAATTCTCCTTATTTTTTGGCAAAACTCAGAAATACCACTTATTTTGAGGCAAAATTCCAGAAATTTTCACTTATTTTGTGGAAAAATTGCAGAAATTTCACTTATTTTGGACAAAATTGCAGAAATTTCACTTATTTCAGAAAAAAAGCAGAATTTTTTTTATTTCGGGGCAAAAAGGCAGAAATTTCTTTTATTTTGGTACAAAATTGAAGAAATTTTTCTTATTTTGGGGCAAAAACGCAGAAATTTCCCATATTTTGGGGCAAAACTGCAGAAATTTCCCTTTTTTTGACGCAAAATGGCTGAAATTCTCCTTATTTGGGGGCAAAAAGAAAAAAATTTTTCTTATTTTGAGGAAAAATTGCAGCAATTTCACTTATTTCAGGGTAATAAGTCAGAAATTTTCCTTATCTTGGGGCAAAAAATAGAGAAATTCCCTTTGTTTTGGGGGAAAAAGACAGAAATTCCACTTATTTTGGGGCAAAATTCCAGAAATTTCACTTATTTTGGGGCAAAATTGTAGAAATTTCACTTATTTTGGGGCAAAATTTCAGAAATTTCACTTTTTTCAGAAAAAAAAGTAGAAATTTTTCTATTTGGAAGCAAAAAGGCAGAAACTTCTTTTATTTTGGTACAAAATTGCAGAAATTTTTCTTATTTTGGGGCAAAAAGGCAGAAATTTCCCATATTTTAAGGCAAAAATGCAGAAATTCCCCTTATTTTGAGGTAAAAAGGCTAAAATTCCCCTTATTTGGGGGCAAAATGCAGAAATTTCACTTATTTTGGGCCAAAATTGCGGAAATTTCACTCATTTCTGGGAAAAAAGGCAGAAATTTTCCTTATTTTGGGGCAAAAAGGCAGAAATTCCTAATATTTTGTGGCAAAAATGCAGAAATTCCCTTTATTTTGAGGTAAAAAGGGTGAAATTCCCCTTATTTGGGGGTAAAAAGGCCGAAATTTCCCTTATTTTGGGGCAAAATTGCAGAAATTTCACTTATTTCAGGGAAAAAAGGCAGATATTTTCCTTATTTTGGGGCAAAAATCAGAAATTCCTAATACTTTGTGGCAAAAATGCAGAAATTCCTCTTATTTTG
Organism: Micromys minutus; assembly: GCF_963924665.1. Taxonomy (NCBI): domain Eukaryota; kingdom Metazoa; phylum Chordata; class Mammalia; order Rodentia; family Muridae; genus Micromys; species Micromys minutus. Next base: position 683,296 of record NW_027667764.1, read on the forward strand.
AGGTAAAAAGGCTGAAATTACCCTTATTTGGGGGCAAAAAGGCAGTAATTTCCCTTATTTTGGGGCAAAATTGAAGAAATTTCAGTTATTTCAGGGGAATAAGTAAGAAATTTTTTTTATTTTGGAAGAAAAAAGACAGAAATTCCCTTTGTTTTGGGGGAAAAAGACAGAAATTCCACTTATTTAGAGTCAAAATGCAGAAAATCACCTTATTTTGAAGCAAAATTGAAGAAATTTCCCTTTTTTATGGCAAAAAGGTATGCATTCTTCTTATTTTCAGGCAAAAAGGCAGAAATTCCCTGTATTTTGAGCAACATTGCAGAAATTCCCCTAATTGTGGGGAAAAAGGCAGAAATTCCCTATATTTGGGGCAAAAAGACAGACATTCTTCTTATTTTGGGGCAAAATTGAGAAATACCACTTATTTTGGGGCAAAATTCCAGAAATTTCCCATATTTTGGGGCCAAATTGCAGAAATTTCACTTATTTTGGGGCAAAAGTTCAGAAATTTCACTTATTTCAGGGAAAAAAAGCAGAAATTTTTTTATTTTGGGGCAAAAACGCAGAAATTTCCCATATTTGGAAGCAAAAATGCAGAAATTCCCTTTATTTTGAGGTAAAAAGGCTGAAATTCCCCTTATTTGGGTGCAAAAAGGCAGAAATTTCTTTTATTTAGAGGCAAAATTGCAGAAATTTCACTTATTTCAGGGTAATAAATCAGAAATTTTCTTTATTTTGGGGCAAAAAAGACAGAAATTCTATTTGTTTTGGGGGAAAAAACAGAAATTCGAATTATTTAGAGGAAAAAAGCAGAAATTCTTCTAATTTTGGAGCAAAAATGAAAAAATTTCCCTTTTTATGGCAAAAAGGTATGCATTCTTCTTATTTTCAGACAAAAAGGCAGAAATTCCCCGTATTTTGGAGCAAAATTGCAGAAATTCCTCTAATTGTGCGGCAAAAAGGCAGAAATTCCTTATATGTTGGGGCAAAAAGACAGAAATTCTCCTAATTTTGGGGCAAAACTCAGAAATTTCATTTATTTTGCGGCAAAATTGCAGAAATTTCAGTTATTTCAGAAAAAAAAGTATAAATTTTCTTATTTTGGGGCAAAAAGGCAGAAATTTCTTTTATTTTGTTACAAAATTGCAGAAATTTTTCTTATTTTGGGGCAAAAAGGCAGAAATTTCCCATATTTTGGGGCAAAAATGCAGAAATTCCGCTTATTTGGGGTAAAAATCTGAAATTCCCTTATTTGGGGGCAAAAAAGCAGAAATTTCACTTATTTAAGGAAAAAAAGTCAGAAATTTTCCTTATTTTGGGGCAAAAACACAGAAATTCCTTTTGTTTTAGAGAAAAAAGACAGAAATTCCACTTATTTAGAGGCAAAAAAGCAGAAATTCCCCTTATTTTGAGGTAAAAAGGCTGAAATTCCCCTTATTTGGGGGCAAAAAGGCAGAAATTTCCTTTATTTTGGGGCAAAATTGCAGAAATTTCACTTATTTCAGGGTAATAAGTCAGAAATTTTCCTTATTTTGGGGCAAAAAAGACAGAAATTCCCTTTGTTTTGGGGGAAAAAGACAGAAATTCCACTTATTTAGAGGCAAATGCAGAAATTCCCCTTATTTTGGAGCAAAAATGAAGAAATTTCCCTTTTTTATGGCAAAAAGGTATGCATTCTTCTTATTTTCGGACAAAAAGGCAGAAATTCTCCGTATTTTGGAGCAAAATTGAAGAAATTCCCCTAATTGTGGGTCAAAAAGGCAGAAATTCCCTATATGTTGGGGCAAAAGGACAGAAATTCTCCTTATTTTGTGGCAAAACTCAGAAATACCACTTATTTTGAGGCAAAATTCCAGAAATTTCCCTTATTTTGGGGCAAAATTGCAGAAATTTCACTTATTTTGGGCAAAATTGCAGAAATTTCACTTATTTCAGAAAAAAAAGCAGAATTTTTTTATTTTGGGGCAAAAAGGTAGAAATTTCTTTTATTTTGGTACAAAATTGAAGAAATTTTTCTTATTTTGGGGCAAAAACGCAGAAAGTTCCCATATTTTGGGGCAAAAATGCAGAAATTTCCCTTATTTTGACGTAAAAAGGATGAAATTCCCATTATTTGGGGGCAGAGAGAGAGAAATTTTTCTTTTTTGAGGCAAAATACAGCAATTTCACTTATTTCAGGGTGATAAGTCAGAAATTTTCCTTATCTTGGGGCAAAAAATACAGAAATTCCCTTTGTTTTGGGGGGAAAAGACAGAAATTCCAGTTATTTAGAGGCAAAAAAGCAGAAATTCCCCTTATTTTGAAGCAAAAATGAAGATTTCTCTTTGTTGTGGCAAAAGGTATACATTCCCCTTATTTTCGGGCTAAAAAGCAGAAATTCCCCGTATTTAGGAGCAAAATTCTAGAAATTCCCCTAATTGTGGGGCAAAAAGGCAGAAATTCCCTATATGTTAGGGCAAAAAGACAGAAATTCTCCTTATTTTGGGGCAAAACTCAGAAATTCCACTTATTTTGGGGCAAAATTCCAGAGATGTCCCTTATTTTGGGGCAAAATTGCAGAAATTTCACTTATTTCAGGGAAAAAAAGGCAGAAATTTTCCTTATTTTGGGGCAAAAAGGCAGAAATTCCTAATATTTTGTTGCAAAAATGCAGAAATTCTCCTTATTTTGAGGTAAAAGGGTGAAATTCCTCTTATTTGGGGGCAAAAGGGCAGAAATTTCCCTTATTTTGGGGCAAAATTGCAGAAATTTCACTTATTTCAGAGTAATAAGTAAGAAAATTTCTTTATTTTGTTGCAAAAAAGACAGAAATTTTCTTTGTTTTGGTGGAAAAAGAGAGAAACTCCACATATTTAGAGGCAAAAAGCAGAAATTTCCCTTATTTTGTAGCAAAATTACAGAAATTTCCCTTTTTTATGGCAAAACGGTATGCATTCTTCTTATTTTCGGGCAAAAAGGCAGAAATTCTCTGTATTTTGGAACAAAATTGCAGAAATTAACCTAATTGTGGGGCAAAAAGGCAGAAATTCCCTATATGTTGGGGCAAAAAGACAGAAATTCTGCTTATTTTGGGGCAAAACTCAGAAATTCCACATATTTTGGGGCAAAATTCCAGAAATTTCCCTTATTTTGGGGCAAAATTGCAGAAATTGCACTTATTTTGGGACAAAATTGGAGAAATTTCACTTATTTCAGAGAAAAAAGGCAGAAATTTTCCTTATTTTGGGGCAAAAAGGCAGAAATTTCCCATATTTTGGTACAAAATTGCAGAAATTTTTTCTTATTTTTGGCAAAAAGTCAAAAATTTCCCATATTTTGGGGAAAAAAATGCAGAAATTCCCCTTATTTTGAGGTAAAATGCTGAAATTCCCCTTATTTGGGGTTAAAAAACAGAAATTTCTTTTATTTTGGGGCAAAATTTCAGAAATTTCACTTATTTCAGGGTAATAAGTCAGAAATTTTCCTTATTTTGGGGCAAAAAAGACAGAAAGTCCCTTTGTTTTGGTGGAAAAAGACATAAATTCCACTTATTTAGAGGCATAAAAGCAAAAATTCCCCTCATTTTAGACAAAAATGAAGAAAATTCTCTTTTTTATGGCAAAAAGGCATGCATTATTATTATTTTCGGACAAAAAAGGCAGAAATTCCCCGTATTTTAGAGCAAAATTGCGAAAATTCCCCTAATTGTGGCGCAAAAATGCAGTAATTCCCTATATGTTGGGGCAAAAAGACAGAAATTCTCCTTATTTTAGGGCAAAACTCAGAAATTTAAATTATTTTGGGGCAAAATTGCAGAAATTTCACTTATTTCAGAAAAAAAAAGCAGAAATTTTCTTATTTTGGGGCCAAAAGGCAGAAATTTCTTTTATTTTGTTACAAAATGCAGAATTTTTTTTTATTTTGGGGCAAAAAGGCAGAAATTTCCCATATTTTGGGGTAAAAATGCAGAAATTTCTCTTATTTTGGGGTAAAAGGCTGAAATTCCCCTTATTTGGGGGCAAAAAGGCAGAAATTTCTCTTATTTTGGGGCAAAATTGCAGAAATTTCACTTATTTCAGGGTAATAAGTCAGAAATTTAACTTATTTTGGAGCCAAAAAACAGAAATAACCTTTGTTTTTGGGGGAAAAAGACAGAAATTCCACTTTTTTAGAGGCATAAAAGCAGAAATTCCCCTTATTTTGGAGCAAAAATGAAGAAATTTTCCTTTTTTATGGCAAAAAGGTATGCATTCTTCTTATTTTCGGGCAAAAAGGCAGAAATTCCCCGTATTTTGGAGCAAAATTGCAGAAATTGCCTTAATTGTGGTGTAAAAAGTCAGAAATTCCCTATATGTTGAGGCAAAAAGACAGAAATTCTCCTTATTTTGGGTCAAAACTATGAAATTCCAATTATCTTGAGGCAAAATTCCAGAAATTTCACTTATTTTGGGGCAAAATTGTAGAAATTTCACTTATTTTGGGGAAAAATTTCAGAAATTTAACTTATTTCAGAAAAAAAGCAGAAATTTTCTTATTTGGAAGCAAAAAGGCAGAAATTTCTTTTATTTTGGTACTAAATTGCAGAAATTTCCCTTATTTTGGGGCAAAATTGCAGAAATTTCACTTATTTTGGGGCAAAATTTCAGAAATTTCACTTATTTCAGGAAAAAAAGGCAGAAATTTTCCTTATTTTGGGGCAAAAAGGCAGAAATTCCTAATATTTTGTGGCAAAAATGCAGAAATTCCCCTTATTTTGAGGTAAAAAGGCTGAAATTCCCCTTATTTGGGGGCAAAAAGGCAGAAATTTCCCTTTTTTGGGGCAAAATTGGAGAAATTTCACTTACTTCAGGTTAATAAGTCAGAAATTTTCCTTATTTTGGAACAAAAAAGACAGAAATCCCCTTTTTTTGCGGGGGAAAAAGACAGAAATTCCACTTATTTAGAGTCAAAAAGCAGAAATTCCTTTTATTTTGGAGCAAAAATGAAGAAATTTTCCTTTTTTATGGCAAAAAGGTATGCATTCTTATTTTCGGGCAAAAAGGCAGAAATTCCCCGTATTTTGGAGCAAAATTGCAGAAATTCCCCTAATTGTGGGGCAAAAAGGCAGATATTCCCTATATGTTGGGGAAAAGAGACAGAAATTCTCCTTATTTTAGGGTAAAACTCAGAAATTCCACCTATTTTGGGGCAAAATTCCAGAAATTTCACTTATTTTGGGGCAAAATTCTAGAAATTTCACTTATTTTGGGCCAAAATTTCAGAAATTTGACTTATTTTCAGAAAAAAAAATAGAAATTTTTCTATTTGGAAGCAAAAATGCAGAAATTTCTTTTATTTTGGTACAAAATTGCAGAAATTTTTCTTATTTTGGGGCAAAAAGGCAGAAATTTCCCATATTTTGGGGCAAAAATTCAGAAATTCCCCTTATTTTGAGGTAAAAAGGCTGAAATTCCCGTTATTTGGGGGCAAAAAGGGAGAAATTTCCCTCATTTTGGGGAAAAATTGCAGAAATTTCACTTATTTCAGGGTAATAAGTCAGAAACTTTCCTTATTTTGGGGCAAAAATACAGAAATTCCCTTTGTTTTGGGGGACAAAGACAGAAATTCCACATATTTAGAGGCATAAAAGCAAAAATTTTCTTTATTTTGGAGCAAAAATGAAGAAATTTTCCTTTTTTATGGCAAATAGTTATGCATTCTTCTTATTTTCGGGCAAAAAGGCAGAAATTTCCCTTATTTGGGGCAAAATTCCAGAAATTTCCCTTATTTCATGGTAATAAGTCAGAAATTTTCCTTATTTTGCGCAAAAAAGACAGAAATTCCCTTTGTTTTGGGGAAAAAATACATAAATTCCACTTAATTAGAGACAAAAAAGCAGAAATTCCCCTTATTTTGGGGCAAAATTGCATAAATTTCACTTACTTCAGGGTAATAAGTCAGAAAATTTCCTTATTTTTGGGCAAAAAAGACAGAAATTACCTTTGTTTTGGGGGAAAAAGACAGAAATTCCACTTATTTAGAGGCAAAAAAGCAAAAATTCCCTTTATTTTGGAGCAAAAATGAAGAAATTTTCCTTTTTTATGGCAAAAAGGTATGCATTCTTATTTTCGGGCAAAAAGGCAGAAATTCCCCGTATTTTGGAGCAAAATTGCAGAAATTCCCCTAATTGTGGGGCAAAAAGGCAGAAATTCCCTATATGTTCAGGCAAAAAGACAGAAATTCTTTTTATTTTGGGGCAAAACTCAGATATTCCACTTATTTTGGGGCAAAATTCCAGAAATTTCACTTATTTTGGGGCAAAATTGTAGAAATTTCACTTATTTTGGGGCAAAATTGCAGAAATTTTACTTATTTTGGGGCAAAATTGCAGAAATTTAACTTATTTCAGGGTAATAAGTCACAAATTTTCCTTATTTTGGAGCAAAAAGACAGAAATTCTATTTGTATTGGGGACAAAGACAGAAATTCCACATATTTAGAGGCATAAAAGCAGAAATTCCCCTTATTTTGGAGCAAAAATGAAGAAATTTTCCTTTTTTATGGCAAAAAGGTATGCATTCTTCTTATTTTCGGGCAAAAAGGCAGAAATTCCCCGTATTTTGGAGCAAAATTGCAGAAATTGCCTTAATTGTGGTGTAAAAAGTCAGAAATTCCCTATATGTTGAGGCAAAAAGACAGAAATTCTCCTTATTTTGGGTCAAAACTATGAAATTCCAATTATTTTGAGGCAAAATTCCAGAAATTTCACTTATTTTGGGGCAAAATTGTAGAAATTTCACTTATTTTGGGGAAAAATTTCAGAAATTTCACTTATTTCAGAAAAAAAGCAGAAATTTTCTTATTTGGAAGCAAAAAGGCAGAAATTTCTTTTATTTTGGTACAAAATTGCAGAAATTTCCCTTATTTTGGGGCAAAATTGCAGAAATTTCACTTTTTGGGGGCAAAATTTCAGAAATTTCACTTATTTCAGGAAAAAAAGGCAGAAATTTTCCTTATTTTGGGGCAAAAAGGCAGAAATTCCTAATATTTTGTGGCAAATATGCAGAAATCCCCCTTATTTTGAGGTAAAAAGGCTGAAATTCCCCTTATTTGGGGGCAAAAAGGCAGAAATTTCCCTTTTTTGGGGCAAAATTGGAGAAATTTCACTTACTTCAGGGTAATAAGTCAGAAATTTTCCTTATTTTTGAACAAAAATGACAGAAATCCCCTTTTTTGGGGGGGAAAAAGACAGAAATTCCACTTATTTAGAGTCAAAAAGCAGAAATTCCTTTTATTTTGGAGCAAAAATGAAGAAATTTTCCTTTTTTATGGCAAAAAGTTATGCATTCTTATTTTCGGGCAAAATCACAGAAATTCACCGTATTTTGGAGCAAAATTGCAGAAATTCCCCTAATTGTGGGGCAAAAAGGCAGAAATTCCCTATATGTTGGGGCAAAAAGAGAGAAATTCTCCTTATTTTGGAGTAAAACTCAGAAATTCCACTTATTTTGGGCCAAAATTTCAGAAATTTGACTTATTTTCAGAAAAAAATAGAAATTTTTCTATTTGGAAGCAAAAATGCAGAAATTTCTTTTATTTTGGTACAATATTGCAGAAATTTTTCTTATTTTGGGGCAAAAAGGCAGAAATTTCCCATATTTTGGGGCAAAAATTCCGAAATTCCCCTTATTTTGAGGTAAAAAGTCTAAAATTCACCTTATTTGGGGGCAAAAAGGCAGAAATTTCACTTATTTTGGGCCAAAATTGCGGAAATTTCACTTATTTTAGGGAAAAAAGGCAGAAATTTTCCTTATTTTGGGCAAAAAGGCAGAAATTCCTAATATTTTGTGGCAAAAATACAGAAATTCCCTTTATTTTGAGGTAAAAAGGGTGAAATTCCCCTTATTTGGGGGTAAAAAGGCCAAAATTTCCCTTATTTTGGGGCAAAATTGCAGAAATTTCACTTATTTCAGGGTAATAAGTCAGAAATTTTTTTTTATTTTGGGGCAAAAAAGACAGAAATTCCCTTTGTTTTGGAGGAAAAAGACCAAAATACCACATATTTAGAGGCAAAAAAGCAGAAATTTTCCTTATTTTGGAGCAAAAATTAAGAAATTTCCCATTTTTATGGCAAAAAGGTATGCATTCTACTTATTTTCGGGCAAAAAGGCAAAAATTCCTTGTATTTTGGAGCAAAATTGCAGAAATTCCCCTAATTGTCGGGCAAAAAGGTAGAAATTCCATATATGTTGGGGCAAAAAGACAGAAATTCTCCTTATTTTGGGGCGAAACTCAGAAATTCCACTTATTTGGGGCAAAATTCCAGAAATTTACCTTATTTTAGGGCAAAATTGCAGAAATTTCACTTATTTTGGGGCAAAATTGCAGAAATTTCACTTATTTCAGGGAAAAAAGGCAGAAATTTTCTTTATTTTGGGGCAAAAAACAGAAATTCCTTATATTTTGTGGTAAAAATGCAGAAATTCCCCTTATTTTGAGGTAAAAAGGCTGAAATTCCCCTTATTTGGGTGCAAAAAGGCAGAAAATTCTCTTATTTTGAGGCAAAATTGCAGAAATTTCACTTATTTCAGGGTAATAAATCAGAAATTTTCTTTATTTTGGGGCAAAAAAGACAGAAATTCTATTTGTTTTGGGGGAAAAAACAGAAATTCGAATTATTTAGAGGAAAAAGCAGAAATTCTTCTTATTTTGGAGCAAAAATGAAAAAATTTCCCTTTTTTATGGCAAAAAGGTATGCATTCTTCTTATTTTCAGACAAAAAGGCAGAAATTCCCCATATTTTGGAGCAAAATTGCAGAAAGTCCTCTAATTGTGGGGCAAAAAGGCAGAAATTTATTATATGTTGGGGCAAAATGACAGAAATTCTCCTTATTTTGTGGCAAAACTCAGAAATTTCACTTATTTTGGGACAAAATTGCAGAAATTTCAGTTATTTCAGAAAAAAAAGCAGAAATTTTCTTATTTTGGGGCAAAAAGGCAGAAATTTCCCATATTTTGGGGCAAAAATGCAGAAATTCCCCTTATTTGGGGGTAAAAAGTCTGAAATTCCCTTATTTGGGGGCAAAAAAGCAGAAATTTCACTTATTTAAGGAAAAAACGTCAGAAATTTTCTTTATTTTGGGGCAAAAAGACAGAAATTCCTTTTGTTTTAGAGAAAAAAGACAGAAATTCCACTTATTTAGAGCCAAAAAAGCAGAAATTCCCCTTATTTTGAGGTAAAAAGGCTGAAATTCCCCTTATTTGGGAAAAAAAAGGCAGAAATTTCCTTTATTTTGGGGCAAAATTGCACAAATTTCACTTATTTCAGGGTAATAAGTCAGAAATTTTCCTTATTTTGGGGCAAAAAAGACAGAAATTCCCTTTGTTTTGGGGGAAAAAGACAGAAATTCCACTTATTTAGAGGCAAATGCAGAAATTCCCCTTATTTTGGAGCAAAAATGAAGAAATTTCCCTTTTTTATGGCAAAAAGGTATGCATTCTTTATATTTTCGGACAAAAAGGCAGAAATTCTCCGTATTTTGAAGCAAAATTGAAGAAATTCCCCTAATTGTGGGGCAAAAAGGCAGAAATTCCCTATATGTTGGGGCAAAAGGACAGAAATTCTCCTTATTTTGTGGCAAAACTCAGAAATACCACTTATTTTGAGGCAAAATTCCAGAAATTTCCCTTATTTTGTGGAAAAATTGCAGAAATTTCACTTATTTTGGGCAAAATTGCAGAAATTTCACTTATTTCAGAAATAAAGCAGAATTTTTTTTATTTCGGGGCAAAAAGGCAGAAATTTCTTTTATTTTGGTACAAAATTGAAGAAATTTTTCTTATTTTGGGGCAAAAACGCAGAAATTTCCCATATTTTGGGGCAAAACTGCAGAAATTTCCCTTTTTTTGACGCAAAATGGCTGAAATTCTCCTTATTTTGGGGCAAAAAGAAAGAAAATTTTCTTATTTTGAGGAAAAATTGCAGCAATTTCACTTATTTCAGGGTAATAAATCAGAAATTTTCCTTATCTTGGGGCAAAAAATAGAGAAATTCCCTTTGTTTTGGGGGAAAAAGACAGAAATTCCACTTATTTTGGGGCAAAATTCCAGAAATTTTACTTATTTTGGGGCAAAATTGTAGAAATTTCACTTATTTTGGGGCAAAATTTCAGAAATTTCACTTTTTTCAGAAAAAAAAGTAGAAATTTTTCTATTTGGAAGCAAAAAGGCAGAAATTTCTTTTATTTTGGTACAAAATTGCAGAAATATTTCTTATTTTGGGGCAAAAAAGCAGAAATTCCCCTTATTTTGAGGTAAAAAGGCTAAAATTCCCCTTATTTGGGGGCAAAAAGGCAGAAATTTCACTTATTTTGGGCCAAAATTGCGGAAATTTCACTCATTTCAGGGAAAAAAGGCAGAAATTTTCCTTATTTTGGGGCAAAAAGGCAGAAATTCCTAATATTTTGTGGCAAAAATGCAGAAATTCCCTTTATTTTGAGGTAAAAAGGGTGAAATTCCCCTTATTTGGGGGTAAAAAGGCCGAAATTTCCCTTATTTTGGGGCAAAATTGCAGAAATTTCACTTATTTCAGGGAAAAAAGGCAGATATTTTCCTTATTTTGGGGCAAAAATCAGAAATTCCTAATACTTTGTGGCAAAAATGCAGAAATTCCTCTTATTTTGAGGTATAAAGGCTGAAATTACCCTTATTTGGGGGCAAAAAGGCAGTAATTTCCCTTATTTTGGGGCAAAATTGAAGAAATTTCAGTTATTTCAGGGTAATAAGTAAGAAATTTTTTTTTATTTTGGAAGAAAAAAGACAGAAATTCCCTTTGTTTTGGGGGAAAAAGACAGAAATTCCACTTATTTAGAGTCAAAATGCAGAAAATCACCTTATTTTGAAGCAAAAATGAAGAAATTTCCCTTTTTTATGGCAAAAAGGTATGCATTCTTCTTATTTTCAGACAAAAAAGGCAGAAATTCCCTGTATTTTGAGCAACATTGCAGAAATTGCCCTAATTGTGGGGAAAAAGGCAGAAATTCCCTATATTTGGGGCAAAAAGACAGACATTCTTCTTATTTTGGGGCAAAATTGAGAAATACCACTTATTTTGGGGCAAAATTCCAGAAATTTCCCATATTTTGGGGCCAAATTGCAGAAATTTCACTTATTTTGGGGCAAAAGTTCAGAAATTTCACTTATTTCAGGGAAAAAAAGCAGAAATTTTTTTATTTTGGGGCAAAAAGGCAGAAATTTCCCATATTTTGAAGCAAAAATGCAGAAATTCCCTTTATTTTGAGGTAAAAAGGCTGAAATTCCCCTTATTTGGGTGCAAAAAGGCAGAAATTTCTCTTATTTAGAGGCAAAATTGCAGAAATTTCACTTATTTCAGGGTAATAAATCAGAAATTTTCTTTATTTTGGGGCAAAAAAGACAGAAATTCTATTTGTTTTGGGGGAAAAAACAGAAATTCGAATTATTTAGAGGAAAAAAGCAGAAATTCTTCTTATTTTGGAGCAAAAATTAAAAAATTTCCCTTTTTATGGCAAAAAGGTATGCATTCTTCTTATTTTCAGACAAAAAGGCAGAAATTCCCCGTATTTTGGAGCAAAATTGCAGAAATTCCTCTAATTGTGGGGCAAAAAGGCAGAAATTCCTTATATGTTGGGGCAAAAAGACAGAAATTCTCCTAATTTTGGGGCAAAACTCAGAAATTTCATTTATTTTGCGGCAAAATTGCAGAAATTTCAGTTATTTCAGAAAAAAAGTATAAATTTTCTTATTTTGGGGCAAAAAGGCAGAAATTTCTTTTATTTTGTTACAAAATTGCAGAAATTTTTCTTATTTTGGGGCAAAAAGGCAGAAATTTCCCATATTTTGGGGCAAAAATGCAGAAATTCCGCTTATTTGGGGTAAAAATCTGAAATTCCCTTATTTGGGGGCAAAAAAGCAGAAATTTCACTTATTTAAGGAAAAAAAGTCAGAAATTTTCTTTATTTTGGGGCAAAAACACAGAAATTCCTTTTGATTTAGAGAAAAAAGACAGAAATTCCACTTATTTAGAGGCAAAAAAGCAGAAATTCCCCTTATTTTGAGGTAAAAAGGCTGAAATTCCCCTTATTTGGGGGCAAAAAGGCAGAAATTTCATTTATTTTGGGGCAAAATTGCAGAAATTTCACTTATTTCAGGGTAATAAGTCAGAAATTTTCCTTATTTTGGGGCAAAAAAGACAGAAATTCCCTTTGTTTTGGGGGAAAAAGACAGAAATTCCACTTATTTAGAGGCAAATGCAGAAATTCCCCTTATTTTGGAGCAAAAATGAAGAAATTTCCCTTTTTTATGGCAAAAAGGTATGCATTCTTCTTATTTTCGGACAAAAAGGCAGAAATTCTCCGTATTTTGGAGCAAAATTGAAGAAATTCCCCTAATTGTGGGTCAAAAAGGCAGAAATTCCCTATATGTTGGGGCAAAAGGACAGAAATTCTCCTTATTTTGTGGCAAAACTCAGAAATACCACTTATTTTGAGGCAAAATTCCAGAAATTTCCCTTATTTTGGGGCAAAATTGCAGAAATTTCACTTATTTTGGGCAAAATTGCAGAAATTTCACTTATTTCAGAAAAAAAGCAGAATTTTTTTTATTTTGGGGCAAAAAGGTAGAAATTTCTTTTATTTTGGTACAAAATTGAAGAAATTTTTCTTATTTTGGGGCAAAAACGCAGAAAGTTCCCATATTTTGGGGCAAAAATGCAGAAATTTCCCTTATTTTGACGTAAAAAGGATGAAATTCCCATTATTTGGGGGCAGAGAGAGAGAAATTTTTCTTTTTTGAGGCAAAATACAGCAATTTCACTTATTTCAGGGTGATAAGTCAGAAATTTTCCTTATCTTGGGGCAAAAAATACAGAAATTCCCTTTGTTTTGGGGGGAAAAGACAGAAATTCCAGTTATTTAGAGGCAAAAAAGCAGAAATTCCCCTTATTTTGAAGCAAAAATGAAGATTTCTCTTTGTTGTGGCAAAAGGTATACATTCCCCTTATTTTCGGGCTAAAAAGCAGAAATTCCCCGTATTTAGGAGCAAAATTCTAGAAATTCCCCTAATTGTGGGGCAAAAAGGCAGAAATTCCCTATATGTTAGGGCAAAAAGACAGAAATTCTCCTTATTTTGGGGCAAAACTCAGAAATTCCACTTATTTTGGGGCAAAATTCCAGAGATGTCCCTTATTTTGGGGCAAAATTGCAGAAATTTCACTTATTTCAGGGAAAAAAAGGCAGAAATTTTCCTTATTTTGGGGCAAAAAGGCAGAAATTCCTAATATTTTGTTGCAAAAATGCAGAAATTCTCCTTATTTTGAGGTAAAAGGGTGAAATTCCTCTTATTTGGGGGCAAAAGGGCAGAAATTTCCCTTATTTTGGGGCAAAATTGCAGAAATTTCACTTATTTCAGAGTAATAAGTAAGAAAATTTCTTTATTTTGTTGCAAAAAAGACAGAAATTTTCTTTGTTTTGGTGGAAAAAGAGAGAAACTCCACATATATAGAGGCAAAAAGCAGAAATTCCCCTTATTTTGGAGCAAAATTACAGAAATTTCCCTTTTTTATGGCAAAAAGGTATGCATTCTTCTTATTTTCGGGCAAAAAGGTAGAAATTCTCTGTATTTTGGAACAAAATTGCAGAAATTAACCTAATTGTGGGGCAAAAAGGCAGAAATTCCCTATATGTTGGGGCAAAAAGACAGAAATTCTGCTTATTTTGGGGCAAAACTCAGAAATTCCACATATTTTGGGGCAAAATTCCAGAAATTTCCCTTATTTTGGGGCAAAATTGCAGAAATTGCACTTATTTTGGGACAAAATTGGAGAAATTTCACTTATTTCAGAGAAAAAAGGCAGAAATTTTCCTTATTTTGGGGCAAAAAGGCAGAAATTTCCCATATTTTGGTACAAAATTGCAGAAATTTTTTCTTATTTTTGGCAAAAAGGCAAAAATTTCCCATATTTTGGGGAAAAAATGCAGAAATTCCCCTTATTTGGGGTTAAAAAACAGAAATTTCTTTTATTTTGGGGCAAAATTTCAGAAATTTCACTTATTTCAGGGTAATAAGTCAGAAATTTTCCTTATTTTGGGGCATAAAAGACAGAAAGTCCCTTTGTTTTGGTGGAAAAAGACATAAATTCCACTTATTTAGAGGCATAAAAGCAAAAATTCCCCTCATTTTAGACAAAAATGAAGAAAATTCTCTTTTTTATGGCAAAAAGGCATGCATTATTATTATTTTCAGACAAAAAAGGCAGAAATTCCCCGTATTTTAGAGCAAAATTGCCAAAATTCCCCTAATTGTGGCGCAAAAATGCAGTAATTCCCTATATGTTGGGGCAAAAAGACAGAAATTCTCCTTATTTTAGGGCAAAACTCAGAAATTTAAATTATTTTGGGGCAAAATTGCAGAAATTTCACTTATTTCAGAAAAAAAAAGCAGAAATTTTCTTATTTTGGGGCGAAAAGGCAGAAATTTCTTTTATTTTGTTACAAAATGCGGAATTTTTTTTTTATTTTGGGGCAAAAAGGCAGAAATTTCCCATATTTTGGGGTAAAAATGCAGAAATTTCTCTTATTTTGAGGTAAAAGGCTGAAATTCCCCTTATTTGGGGGCAAAAAGGCAGAAATTTCTCTTATTTTGGGGCAAAATTGCAGAAATTTCACTTATTTCAGGGTAATAAGTCAGAAATTTAACTTATTTTGGAGCCAAAAAACAGAAATAACCTTTGTTTTTGGGGGAAAAAGACTGAAATTCCACTTTTTTAGAGGCAAAAAAGCAGAAATTCCCCTTATTTTGGAGCAAAAATGAAGAAATTTCACTTTTTAAGGGCAAAAAGTTATGCATTCTTCTTATTTTTGGGCAAAAAGGCAGAAATTCCCCTTATTTTAGAGCAAAATTGCAGAAATTTCCCAAATTGTGGGGCAAAAATGCAGAAATTCCCAATATGTTGAGGCAAAAATACAGAAATTCTCCTTATTTTTGGGCAAAACTCAGAAATTCCACTTATTTTGGGGCAAAATTACAGAAATTTAACTTATTTTGGGGCAAAATTGTAGAAATTTCACTTATTTTGGGGCAAAATTTCAGAAATTTCACTTTTTTCAGAAAAAAAAGTAGAAATTTTTTTATTTGGAAGCAAAATGGCAGAAATTTCTTTTATTTTGGTACAAAATTGCAGAAATTTTTCTTAGTTTGGGGCAAAAAGGCAGAAATTTCTCATATTTTGGGGCAAAAATGCAGAAATTCCCCTTATTTTGAGGTAAAAAGGCTAAAATTCCCCTTATTTGGGGGCAAAAAGGCAAAAATTTCACTTATTTTGGGCCAAAATTGCAGAAATTTCACTTATTTCAGGGAAAAAAGGCAGAAATTTTCCTAATTTTGGGGCAAAAATTCAGAAATTCCTAATATTTTGTGGCAAAAATGCAGAAATTCCCTTTATTTTTAGGTAGAAACCGTGAAATTCCCCTCATTTGGGGGTAAAAATGCCGAAATTTTCCTTATTTTGGGGCAAAATTGCAGAAATTTCACTTATTTCAGGGTAATAAGTCAGAAATTTTCCTTATTTTGGGGCAAAAAAGACAGAAATTCCCTCTGTTTTGGGGGAAAAAAACAGAAATTACACTTATTTAGAGGCAAAAAAGCAGAAATTTTCCTTATTTTGGAGCAAAAATGAAGAAATTTCCCTTTTTTATGGCAAAAAGGTATGCATTCTTCTTATTTTCGGACAAAAAGGCAGAAATTCTCCGTATTTTGGAGCAAAATTGAAGAAATTCCCCTAATTGTGGGTCAAAAAGGCAGAAATTCCCTATATGTTGGGGCAAAAGGACAGAAATTCTCCTTATTTTGTGGCAAAACTCAGAAATACCACTTATTTTGAGGCAAAATTCCAGAAATTTCCTTTATTTTGGGGCAAAATTGCAGAAATTTCACTTATTTTGGGCAAAATTGCAGAAATTTCACTTATTTCAGAAAAAAAGCAGAATTTTTTTTATTTTGGGGCAAAAAGGTAGAAATTTCTTTTATTTTGGTACAAAATTGAAGAAATTTTTCTTATTTTGGGGCAAAAACGCAGAAAGTTCCCATATTTTGGGGCAAAAATGCAGAAATTTCCCTTATTTTGACGTAAAAAGGATGAAATTCCCATTATTTGGGGGCAGAGAGAGAGAAATTTTTCTTTTTTGAGGCAAAATACAGCAATTTCACTTATTTCAGGGTGATAAGTCAGAAATTTTCCTTATCTTGGGGCAAAAAATACAGAAATTCCCTTTGTTTTGGGGGGAAAAGACAGAAATTCCAGTTATTTAGAGGCAAAAAAGCAGAAATTCCCCTTATTTTGAAGCAAAAATGAAGATTTCTCTTTGTTGTGGCAAAAGGTATACATTCCCCTTATTTTCGGGCTAAAAAGCAGAAATTCCCCGTATTTTGGAGCAAAATTCTAGAAATTCCCCTAATTGTGGGGCAAAAAGGCAGAAATTCCCTATATGTTAGGGCAAAAAGACAGAAATTCTCCTTATTTTGGGGCAAAACTCAGAAATTCCACTTATTTTGGGGCAAAATTCCAGAGATGTCCCTTATTTTGGGGCAAAATTGCAGAAATTTCACTTATTTCAGGGAAAAAAAGGCAGAAATTTTCCTTATTTTGGGGCAAAAAGGCAGAAATTCCTAATATTTTGTTGCAAAAATGCAGAAATTCTCCTTATTTTGAGGTAAAAGGGTGAAATTCCTCTTATTTGGGGGCAAAAGGGCAGAAATTTCCCTTATTTTGGGGCAAAATTGCAGAAATTTCACTTATTTCAGAGTAATAAGTAAGAAAATTTCTTTATTTTGTTGCAAAAAAGACAGAAATTTTCTTTGTTTTGGTGGAAAAAGAGAGAAACTCCACATATATAGAGGCAAAAAGCAGAAATTCCCCTTATTTTGGAGCAAAATTACAGAAATTTCCCTTTTTTATGGCAAAAAGGTATGCATTCTTCTTATTTTCGGGCAAAAAGGTAGAAATTCTCTGTATTTTGGAACAAAATTGCAGAAATTAACCTAATTGTGGGGCAAAAAGGCAGAAATTCCCTATATGTTGGGGCAAAAAGACAGAAATTCTGCTTATTTTGGGGCAAAACTCAGAAATTCCACATATTTTGGGGCAAAATTCCAGAAATTTCCCTTATTTTGGGGCAAAATTGCAGAAATTGCAATTATTTTGGGACAAAATTGGAGAAATTTCACTTATTTCAGAGAAAAAAGGCAGAAATTTTCCTTATTTTGGGGCAAAAAGGCAGAAATTTCCCATATTTTGGTACAAAATTGCAGAAATTTTTTCTTATTTTTGGCAAAAAGGCAAAAATTTCCCATATTTTGGGGAAAAAATGCAGAAATTCCCCTTATTTTGAGGTAAAATGCTGAAATTCCCCTTATTTGGGGTTAAAAAACAGAAATTTCTTTTATTTTGGGGCAAAATTTCAGAAATTTCACTTATTTCAGGGTAATAAGTCAGAAATTTTCCTTATTTTGGGGCATAAAAGACAGAAAGTCCCTTTGTTTTGGTGGAAAAAGACATAAATTCCACTTATTTAGAGGCATAAAAGCAAAAATTCCCCTCATTTTAGACAAAAATGAAGAAAATTCTCTTTTTTATGGCAAAAAGGCATGCATTATTATTATTTTCAGACAAAAAAGGCAGAAATTCCCCGTATTTTAGAGCAAAATTGCCAAAATTCCCCTAATTGTGGCCCAAAAATGCAGTAATTCCCTATATGTTGGGGCAAAAAGACAGAAATTCTCCTTATTTTAGGGCAAAACTCAGAAATTTAAATTATTTTGGGGCAAAATTGCAGAAATTTCACTTATTTCAGAAAAAAAAAGCAGAAATTTTCTTATTTTGGGGCCAAAAGGCAGAAATTTCTTTTATTTTGTTACAAAATGCAGAATTTTTTTTATTTTGGGGCAAAAAGGCAGAAATTTCCCATATTTTGGGGTAAAAATGCAGAAATTTCTCTTATTTTGAGGTAAAAGGCTGAAATTCCCCTTATTTGGGGGCAAAAAGGCAGAAATTTCTCTTATTTTGGGGCAAAATTGCAGAAATTTCACTTATTTCAGGGTAATAAGTCAGAAATTTAACTTATTTTGGAGCCAAAAAACAGAAATAACCTTTGTTTTTGGGGGAAAAAGACAGAAATTCCACTTTTTTAGAGGCAAAAAAGCAGAAATTCCCCTTATTTTGGAGCAAAAATGAAGAAATTTCACTTTTTAAGGGCAAAAAGTTATGCATTCTTCTTATTTTTGGGCAAAAAGGCAGAAATTCCCCTTATTTTAGAGCAAAATTGCAGAAATTTCCCAAATTGTGGGGCAAAAATGCAGAAATTCCCAATATGTTGAGGCAAAAATACAGAAATTCTCCTTATTTTTGGGCAAAACTCAGAAATTCCACATATTTTGGGGCAAAATTCCAGAAATTTAACTTATTTTGGGGCAAAATTGTAGAAATTTCACTTATTTTGGGGCAAAATTTCAGAAATTTCACTTTTTTCAGAAAAAAAAGTAGAAATTTTTTTATTTGGAAGCAAAATGGCAGAAATTTCTTTTATTTTGGTACAAAATTGCAGAAATTTTTCTTAGTTTGGGGCAAAAAGGCAGAAATTTCTCATATTTTGGGGCAAAAATGCAGAAATTCCCCTTATTTTGAGGTAAAAAGGCTAAAATTCCCCTTATTTGGGGGCAAAAAGGCAAAAATTTCACTTATTTTGGGCCAAAATTGCAGAAATTTCACTTATTTCAGGGAAAAAAGGCAGAAATTTTCCTAATTTTGGGGCAAAAATTCAGAAATTCCTAATATTTTGTGGCAAAAATGCAGAAATTCCCTTTATTTTTAGGTAGAAACCGTGAAATTCCCCTCATTTGGGGGTAAAAATGCCGAAATTTTCCTTATTTTGGGGCAAAATTGCAGAAATTTCACTTATTTCAGGGTAATAAGTCAGAAATTTTCCTTATTTTGGGGCAAAAAAGACAGAAATTCCCTCTGTTTTGGGGGAAAAAAACAGAAATTACACTTATTTAGAGGCAAAAAAGCAGAAATTTTCCTTATTTTGGAGCAAAAATGAAGAAATTTCCCTTTTTTATGGCAAAAAAGTATGCATTCTTCTTATTTTCGGACAAAAAGGCAGAAATTCTCCGTATTTTGGAGCAAAATTGAAGAAATTCCCCTATTTGTGGGTCAAAAAGGCAGAAATTCCCTATATGTTGGGGCAAAAGGACAGAAATTCTCCTTATTTTGTGGCAAAACTCAGAAATACCACTTATTTTGAGGCAAAATTCCAGAAATTTCCCTTATTTTGGGGCAAAATTGCAGAAATTTCACTTATTTTGGGCAAAATTGCAGAAATTTCACTTATTTCAGAAAAAAAGCAGAATTTTTTTTATTTTGGGGCAAAAAGGTAGAAATTTCTTTTATTTTGGTACAAAATTGAAGAAATTTTTCTTATTTTGGGGCAAAAACGCAGAAAGTTCCCATATTTTGGGGCAAAAATGCAGAAATTTCCCTTATTTTGACTTAAAAAGGATGAAATTCCCATTATTTGGGGGCAGAGAGAGAGAAATTTTTCTTTTTTGAGGCAAAATACAGCAATTTCACTTATTTCAGGGTGATAAGTCAGAAATTTTCCTTATCTTGGGGCAAAAAATACAGAAATTCCCTTTGTTTTGGGGGGAAAAGACAGAAATTCCAGTTATTTAGAGGCAAAAAAGCAGAAATTCCCCTTATTTTGAAGCAAAAATGAAGATTTCTCTTTGTTGTGGCAAAAGGTATACATTCCCCTTATTTTCAGGCTAAAAAGCAGAAATTCCCCGTATTTTGGAGCAAAATTCTAGAAATTCCCCTAATTGTGGGGCAAAAAGGCAGAAATTCCCTATATGTTAGGGCAAAAAGACAGAAATTCTCCTTATTTTGGGGCAAAACTCAGAAATTCCACTTATTTTGGGGCAAAATTCCAGAGATGTCCCTTATTTTGGGGCAAAATTGCAGAAATTTCACTTATTTCAGGGAAAAAAAGGCAGAAATTTTCCTTATTTTGGGGCAAAAAGGCAGAAATTCCTAATATTTTGTTGCAAAAATGCAGAAATTCTCCTTATTTTGAGGTATAAGGGTGAAATTCCTCTTATTTGGGGGCAAAAGGGCAGAAATTTCCCTTATTTTGGGGCAAAATTGCAGAAATTTCACTTATTTCAGAGTAATAAGTAAGAAAATTTCTTTATTTTGTTGCAAAAAAGACAGAAATTTTCTTTGTTTTGGTGGAAAAAGAGAGAAACTCCACATATATAGAGGCAAAAAGCAGAAATTCCCCTTATTTTGGAGCAAAATTACAGAAATTTCCCTTTTTTATGGCAAAAAGGTATGCATTCTTCTTATTTTCGGGCAAAAAGGTAGAAATTCTCTGTATTTTGGAACAAAATTGCAGAAATTAACCTAATTGTGGGGCAAAAAGGCAGAAATTCCCTATATGTTGGGGCAAAAAGACAGAAATTCTGCTTATTTTGGGGCAAAACTCAGAAATTCCACATATTTTGGGGCAAAATTCCAGAAATTTCCCTTATTTTGGGGCAAAATTGCAGAAATTGCACTTATTTTGGGACAAAATTGGAGAAATTTCACTTATTTCAGAGAAAAAAGGCAGAAATTTTCCTTATTTTGGGGCAAAAAGGCAGAAATTTCCCATATTTTGGTACAAAATTGCAGAAATTTTTTCTTATTTTTGGCAAAAAGGCAAAAATTTCCCATATTTTGGGGAAAAAATGCAGAAATTCCCCTTATTTTGAGGTAAAATGCTGAAATTCCCCTTATTTGGGGTTAAAAAACAGAAATTTCTTTTATTTTGGGGCAAAATTTCAGAAATTTCACTTATTTCAGGGTAATAAG
Source organism: Micromys minutus (assembly GCF_963924665.1). Classification (NCBI taxonomy): domain Eukaryota; kingdom Metazoa; phylum Chordata; class Mammalia; order Rodentia; family Muridae; genus Micromys; species Micromys minutus. The sequence continues at coordinate 704,195 of NW_027667764.1, forward strand.
TCAGAAATTTTCCTTATTTTGGGGCATAAAAGACAGAAAGTCCCTTTGTTTTGGTGGAAAAAGACATAAATTCCACTTATTTGGAGGCATAAAAGCAAAAATTCCCCTCATTTTAGACAAAAATGAAGAAAATTCTCTTTTTTATGGCAAAAAGGCATGCATTATTATTATTTTCAGACAAAAAAGGCAGAAATTCCCCGTATTTTAGAGCAAAATTGCCAAAATTCCCCTAATTGTGGCGCAAAAATGCAGTAATTCCCTATATGTTGGGGCAAAAAGACAGAAATTCTCCTTATTTTAGGGCAAAACTCAGAAATTTAAATTATTTTGGGGCAAAATTGCAGAAATTTCACTTATTTCAGAAAAAAAAGCAGAAATTTTCTTATTTTGGGGCCAAAAGGCAGAAATTTCTTTTATTTTGTTACAAAATGCAGAATTTTTTTTATTTTGGGGCAAAAAGGCAGAAATTTCCCATATTTTGGGGTAAAAATGCAGAAATTTCTCTTATTTTGAGGTAAAAGGCTGAAATTCCCCTTATTTGGGGGCAAAAAGGCAGAAATTTCTCTTATTTTGGGGCAAAATTGCAGAAATTTCACTTATTTCAGGGTAATAAGTCAGAAATTTAACTTATTTTGGAGCCAAAAAACAGAAATAACCTTTGTTTTTGGGGGAAAAAGACAGAAATTCCAAGTTTTTAGAGGCAAAAAAGCAGAAATTCCCCTTATTTTGGAGCAAAAATGAAGAAATTTCACTTTTTAAGGGCAAAAAGTTATGCATTCTTCTTATTTTTGGGCAAAAAGGCAGAAATTCCCCTTATTTTAGAGCAAAATTGCAGAAATTTCCCAAATTGTGGGGCAAAAATGCAGAAATTCCCAATATGTTGAGGCAAAAATACAGAAATTCTCCTTATTTTTGGGCAAAACTCAGAAATTCCACTTATTTTGGGGCAAAATTCCAGAAATTTAACTTATTTTGGGGCAAAATTGTAGAAATTTCACTTATTTTGGGGCAAAATTTCAGAAATTTCACTTTTTTCAGAAAAAAAAGTAGAAATTTTTTTATTTGGAAGCAAAATGGCAGAAATTTCTTTTATTTTGGTACAAAATTGCAGAAATTTTTCTTAGTTTGGGGCAAAAAGGCAGAAATTTCTCATATTTTGGGGCAAAAATGCAGAAATTCCCCTTATTTTGAGGTAAAAAGGCTAAAATTCCCCTTATTTGGGGGCAAAAAGGCAAAAATTTCACTTATTTTGGGCCAAAATTGCAGAAATTTCACTTATTTCAGGGAAAAAAGGCAGAAATTTTCCTTATTTTGGGGCAAAAATTCAGAAATTCCTAATATTTTGTGGCAAAAATGCAGAAATTCCCTTTATTTTTAGGTAGAAACCGTGAAATTCCCCTCATTTGGGGGTAAAAATGCCGAAATTTTCCTTATTTTGGGGCAAAATTGCAGAAATTTCACTTATTTCAGGGTAATAAGTCAGAAATTTTCCTTATTTTGGGGCAAAAAAGACAGAAATTCCCTCTGTTTTGGGGGAAAAAAACAGAAATTACACTTATTTAGAGGCAAAAAAGCAGAAATTTTCCTTATTTTGGAGCAAAAATGAAGAAATTTCCCTTTTTTATGGCAAAAAGGTATGCATTCTTCTTATTTTCGGGCAAAAAGGCAGAAATTCCCCGTATTTTGGAGCAAAATTGCAGAAGTTCCCCTAATTGTCGGGCAAAAAGGTAGAAATTCCCTATATGTTGGAGCAAAAAGACAGAAATTCTCCTTATTTTGGGGCAAAACTCACAAATTCCATTTATTTGGGGCAAAATTCCAGAAATTTACCTTATTTTCGGGCAAAATTGCAGAAATTTCACTTCTTTTGGGGCAAAATTGCAGAAATTTCACTTATTTCAGGGAAAAAAGGCAGAAATTTTCCTTATTTTGGGGCAAAAAACAGAAATTCCTAATATTTTGTGGCAAAAATGCAGAAATTCCCCTTATTTTGAGGTAAAAAGGCTGAAATTCCCCTTATTTGGGGGCAAAAAAGCAGTAATTTCCCTTATTTTGGGGCAAAATTGCAGAAATTTCACTTATTTCAGGGTGATAAGTAAGAAATTTTCCTTATTTTGGAACAAAAAAGACAGAAATTCCCTTTGTTTTGGGGGAAAAAGACAGAAATTCCACTTATTTAGAGTCAAAAAGGCAGAAATTCCCCTTATTTTGGAGCAAAAATGAAGAAATTTCCCTTTTTTATGGCAAAAAGGTATGCATTTTTCTTATTTTCAGGCAAAAAGGCAGAAATTCCCCGTATTTTGAGCAACATTGCAGAAATTCCCCTAATTGTGTGGCAAAAAGGCAGAAATTCCCTATATGTTTGGGCAAAAAGACAGACATTCTTCTTATTTTGTAGCAAAACTATGAAATTCCACTTATTTTGGGGCAAAATTTCAGAAATTTCCATATTTTGGGGCCAAATTGCAGAAATTTCACTTATTTTGGGGCAAAATTTCAGAAATTTCACTTATTTCAAAGAAAAAAAGCAAAAATTTTCTTATTTTGGGGCAAAAAGGCAGAAATTTCCCATATTTTGAAGCAAAAATGCAGAAATTTTCCGTATTTTGAGGTAAAAAGGCTGAAATTCCCCTTATTTGGGGGCAAAAAGGCAGAAATTTCTCTTATTTTGAGGCAAAATTGCAGAAATTTCATTATTTCAGGTAATAAATCAGAAATTTTCTTTATTTTGGGGCAAAAAAGGAAGAAATTCCCTTTGTTTTGGGGTAAAAAACAGAAATTCGAATTATTTAGAGTAAGAAAGCAGAAATTCTTATTTTGGATCAAAAATGAAAAAATTTCCTTTTTTTATGGCAAAAAGGTACGCATTCTTCTTATTTTCAGACAAAAAGGCAGAAATTCCTCGTATTTTGGAGCAAAATTGCAGAAATTCCCCTTATTGTGGGGCAAAAAGGCAGAAATTTATTATATGTTTGGCCAAAAAACAGAAATTCTCCTTATTTTGTGGCAAAACTCAGGAATTTCACTTATTTTGGGGTAAAATTGCAGAAATTTCAGTTATTTCAGAAAAAAAGCAGAAATTTTCTTATTTTGGGGCAAAAAGGCAGAAATTTCTTTTATTTTGGTACAAAATTGCAGAAATTTTTCTTATTTTGAGGCAAAAAGGCAGAAATTTCCCATATTTTGGTGCAAAAATGCAGAAATTCCTTTTATTTTGGGGTAAAAAGTCTGAAATTCCCTTATTTGGAGGCAAAAAAGCAGAAATTTCACATATTTTGGGGCAAAATTGCAGAAATTTCACTTATTTCAGGGAAAAAAGTCAGAAATTTTCCTTATTTTGGGGCAAAGAGACAGAAATTCCTTTTGTTTTGGGGAAAAAAGACAGAAATTTCTCTTATTTAGAGGCAAAAAAGTAGAAATTCCCCTCATTTTGAAGCAAATATGAAGAAATTTCCCTTTTTTATGGCAAAAATCTATGAATTCTACTTATTTTTGGGCAAAAATGCAGAAATTCCCCGTATTTTGGAGCAAAATTTAAGAAATTCCCCTAATTGTGGGGCAACAAGGCAGAAATTCCCTATATGTTGGGGCAAAAAGGCAGAAATTCTCCTTATTTTGGGGCAAAACTCAGAAATACCACTTATTTTGGGGCAAAATTCCAGAAATTTCCCTTATTTTGGGGAAAAATTGCAGAAATTTCACTTATTTTGGGCAAAATTGCAGAAATTTCACTTATTTCAGAAAAAAGCAGAAATTTTTTATTTTGGGGCAAAAAGGCAGAAATTTCTTTTATTTTGGTACAAAATTGAAGAAATTTTTCTTATTTTGGGGCAAAAATGCAGAAATTTCCCTTAGTTTGACATAAAAAGGATGAAATTCCCATTATTTGGGGGCAAAGAGAGAGAAATTTTTATTATTTTGAGGCAAAATTGCAGCAATTTCACTTATTTCAGGGTAATAAGTCAGAAATTTTCCTTATCTTGGGGCAAAAAATACAGAAATTCTCTTTGTTTTGGGGGAAAAAGACAGAAATTCCACTTATTTAGAGGCAAAAAAGCAGAAATTTTCCTTATTTTGGAGCAAAAATGAAGAAATTTCCCTTTTTTATGGCAAAAAGATATGCATTCTTCTTATTTTTGGGCAAAAAGGCAGAAATTCCCCATATTTTGGAGGAAAATTGAAGAAATTCCCCTAATTGTGGAACAAAAAGGCAGAAATTCCCTATATGTTGGTGCAAAAAGACAAATATTCTCCTTATTTTCGGGCAAAACTCAGAAGTTTACTTATTTTAGGGCAAAATTCCAGAAATTTCCCTTATTTTGTGGCAAAATTGCTGAAATTTCACCTATTTTGGGGCAAAATTGCAGAAATTTCACTTATTGCAGAAAAAAAAAGCAGAAATTTTCTTATTTTGGGGCAAAAAGGCAGAAATTTCTTTTATTTTGGTACAAAATTGCAGAAATTTTTCTTATTTTGGAGCATAAATGCAGAAATTTCCCATATTTTGGGGCAAAAATGCAGAAATTCTTCTTATTTTGAGGAAAAAGGCTGAAATTCCCCTTATTTGGGGGCAAAAAGGCAGAAATTTCCCTTATTTTGGGGCAAAATTGCAGAAATTTCACTTATTTCAGGGTAATAAGTCAGAAATTTTCCTTATTTTGGGCAAAAAACACAGAAATTCCACTTTTTTAGAGGGAAAAAAGCAGAAAGTCCTTTTATTGTTTAGCAAAAATGAAGAAATTTCCCTTTTTTGTAGTAAAAGGTATACATTCCCCTTATTTTTAGGCTAAAAAGCAGAAATTCCCCGTAATTTGGAGCAAAATTGCAGAAATTCCCCTAATTGTGGGGCAAAAAGGCAGATATTCCCTATATGTTAGTGCAAAAAGACAGAATCCTTCATTGTTTTCGGGCAAAACTCAGAAATTCCACTTATTTTGGGGCAAAATTCCAGAAATTTTCCTTATTTTGGGGCAAAATTGCAGAAATTTCACTTATTTTGGGGCAAAATTCCAGAAATTTCACTTATTTATGGGAAAAAAATCAGAAATTATTTTATTTTGGGGCAAAAAGGCAGAAATTTCTTATATTTTGGTAAAAAATTTCAGAAATTTTTCTTATTTTGGGGCAAAAAGGCAGAAATTTCCCATATTTTAGGGCAAAAATGCAGAAATTCCCCTTTTTTTGAGGTAAAAAGGATTAAATTCCCTTATTTGGGGGCAAAAAGGCAGACATTTCCTTTATTTTGGGGCAAAATTGCAGAAATTTCACATATTTCAGGGAAAAAAGGCAGAAATTTTCCTTATTTTGGGGCAAAATTGCAGAAATTTCACTTATTTTGGGGCAAAATTGGAGAAATTTCACTTATGTCAGGGTAATAAGTCAGAAATTTTTTTTATTTTGGGGCAAAAAAGACAGAAATTCCCTTTGTTTTGGGGGAAAAAGACAGAAATTCCACTTATTTAGAGGCAAAAAAGCAGAAATTCCCCTTATTTTGGAGCAAAAATGAAGAAATTTCCCTTTTTTATGGCAAAAAGGTATACATTCTTCTTATTTTCGGGCAAATACCAGAAATTTCTCGTATTTTGGAGCAAAATTGCAGAAATTCCTCTAATTGTGGGGCAAAAAGGCAGAAATTCCCTATATTTTATGGCATAAAGACAGAAATTCTTCTTATTTTGGGGCAAAACTCAGAAATTCCACTTATTTTAAGGAAAAATTCCAGAAATTTCCCTTATTTTGGGGCAAAATTGCAGAAATTTCACTTATTTTGGGGCAAAATTGCAGAAATTTCACTTATTTAAGGGAATAAAAGCAGAAATTTTCTTCTTCTGGGGCAAAAAGGCAAAAATTTCTTTTATTTTGGTACAAAATTGCAGAAATTTTTTTTATTTTGGGCAAAAAGGCAGAAATTTCCCATATTTTGGGGCAAAAATGTAGAAATTCCCCTTATTTTAAGGTAAAAAGGCTGAAATTCCCGTTATTTGGGGGCAAAAAGGGAGAAATTTCCCTTATTTTGGGGAAAAATTGCAGAAATTTCACTTATTTCAGGGTAATAAGTCAGAAATTTTCCTTCTTTTGGGGCAAAAATACAGAAATTCCCTTTGTTTTGGGGGACAAAGACAGAAATTCCACATATTTAGAGGCATAAAAGCAAAAATTCTCTTTATTTTGGAGCAAAAATGAAGAAATTTTCCTTTTTTATGGCAAATAGTTATGCATTCTTCTTATTTTAGGGCAAAAAGGCAGAAATTTCCCTTATTTGGGGCAAAATTCCAGAAATTTCCCTTATTTCATGGTAATAAGTCAGAAATTTTCCTTATTTTGCGCAAAAAAGACATAAATTCCCTTTGTTTTGGGGGAAAAATACATAAATTCCACTTATTTAGAGACAAAAAAGCAGAAATTCCCCTTATTTTGGGGCAAAATTGCATAAATTTCACTTACTTCAGGGTAATAAGTCAGAAATTTTCCTTATTTTTGGGCAAAAAAGACAGAAATTACCTTTGTTTTGGGGGAAAAAGACAGAAATTCCACTTATTTAGAGGCAAAAAAGCAAAAATTCCCTTTATTTTGGAGCAAAAATGAAGAAATTTTCCTTTTTTATGGCAAAAAGGTATGCATTCTTATTTTCGGGCAAAAAGGCAGAAATTCCCCATATTTTGGAGCAAAATTGCAGAAATTCCCCTAATTGTGGGGCAAAAAGGCAGAAATTCCCTATATGTTGAGGCAAAAAGACAGAAATTCTCCTTTTTTTGGGGCAAAACTCAGAAATTCCACTTATTTTGGGGCAAATTTCCAGAAATTTCACTTATTTTGCCACAAAATTGTAGAAATTTCACTTATTTTGGGGCAAATTGCAGAAATTTATCTTATTTGGGGGAAAATTGCAGAAATTTAACTTATTTCAGGGTAATAAGTCACAAATTTTCCTTATTTTGGAGCAAAAAGACAGAAATTCTATTTGTATTGGGGGACAAAGACAGAAATTCCACATATTTAGAGGCATAAAAGCAGAAATTCCCCTTATTTTGGAGCAAAAATGAAGAAATTTTCCTTTTTTATGGCAAAAAGGTATGCATTGTTCTTATTTTCGGGCAAAAAGGCAGAAATACCCGTATTTTGGAGCAAAATTGCAGAAATTGCAATAATTGTGGGGCAAAAAGGCAGAAATTCCCTATATGTTGAGGCAAAAAGACAGAAATTCTCCTTATTTTGGGTCAAAACTATAAAATTCCAATTATTTTAAGGCAAAATTCCAGAAATTTCACTTATTTTGGGGCAAAATTGTAGAAATTTCACTTATTTTGGGGAAAAATTTCAGAAATTTCACTTATTTCAGAAAAAAAGCAGAAATTTTCTTATTTGGAAGCAAAAAGGCAGAAATTTCTTTTATTTTGGTACAAAATTGCAGAAATTTCCCTTATTTTGGGGCAAAATTGCAGAAATTTCACATATTTTGGGGCAAAATTTCAGAAATTTCACTTATTTCAGGAAAAAAAGGCAGAAATTTTCCTTATTTTGGGGCAAAAAGGCAGAAATTCCTAATATTTTGTTGCAAAAATGCAGAAATTCCCCTTTTATTGAGGTAAAAAGGCTGAAATTACCCTTATTTGGGGGCAAAAAGGCAGTAATTTCCTTTATTTTGGGGCAAAATTGAAGAGATTTCAGTTATTTCAGGGTAATAAGTAAGAAATTTTTTTTATTTTGGAAGAAAAAAGACAGAAATTCCCTTTGTTTTGGGGGAAAAAGACAGAAATTCCACTTATTTAGAATCAAAAATGCAGAAATTCCCCTTATTTTGAAGCAAAAATGAAGAAATTTCCTTTCTTTATTGCAAAAAGGTATGCATTTTTCTTATTTTCAGGCAAAAAGGCAGAAATTCCTCGTATTTTGGAGCAAAATTGCAGAAATTCCTCTAATTGTGGGGCAAAAAGGCAGAAATTCCTTATATGTTGGGGCAAAAAGACAGAAATTCTCCTTATTTTGTGGCAAAACTCAGAAATTTCACTTATTTTGGGGCAAAATTGCAGAAATTTCAGTTATTTCAGAAAAAAAGCATAAATTTTCTTATTTTGGGGCAAAAAGGCAAAAATTTCTTTTATTTTGGTACAAAATTGCAGAAATTTTTCTTATTTTGGGGCAAAAAGGCAGAGATTTCCCATATTTTGGGGAAAAATGCAAAAATTCCCCTTATTTTGGGGTAAAAAGTCTGAAATTCCCTTATTTGTGGGCAAAAAAGCAGAAATTTCACTTATTTAAGGAAAAAAAGTCAGAAATTTTTCTTATTTTGGGGCAAAAAGACAGAAATTCCTTTTGTTTTAGAGAAAAAAGACAGAAATTCCACTTATTTAGAGGCAAAAAAGCAGAAATTTCCCTTATTTTGAGGTAAAAAGGCTGAAATTCCCCTTATTTGGGGGCAAAAAGGCAGAAATTTCCTTTATTTTGGGGCAAAATTGCAGAAATTTCACATATTTCAGGGTAATAAGTCAGAAATTTTCCTTATTTTGGGGCAAAAAAGACAGAAATTTCCTTTGTTTTGGGGGAAAAAGACAGAAATTCCACTTATTTAGAGGCAAATGCAGAAATTCCCCTTATTTTGGAGCAAAAATGAAGAAATTTCCCTTTTTTATGGCAAAAAGGTATGCATTCTTCTTATTTTCGGCCAAAAGGCAGAAATTCTCCGTATTTTGGAGCAAAATTGCAGAAATTCCCCTAATTGTGGGGCAAAAAGGCAGAAATTCCCTATATGTTGGGGCAAAAGGACAGAAATTCTCTTTATTTTGTGGCAAAACTCAGAAATACCACTTATTTTGAGGCAAAATTCCAGAAATTTCCCTTATTTTGGGGCAAAATTGCAGAAATTTCACTTATTTTGGGCAAAATTGCAGAAATTTCACTTATTTCAGAAAAAAAGCAGAAATTTTTTTATTTTGGGGCAAAAAGGCAGAAATTTCTTTTATTTTGGTACAAAAATGAAGAAATTTTTCTTATTTTGGAACAAAAACGCAGAAAGTTCCCATATTTTGGGGCAAAAATGCAGAAATTTCCCTTTTTTTGACGTAAAAAGGCTGAAATTCCCCTTATTTGGGGGCAAAAAGGGAGAAATTTTTCTTATTTTGAGGCAAAATACAGCAATTTCACTTATTTCAGGGTGATAAGTCAGAAATTTTCCTTATTTTGGGGCAAAAAATACAGAAATTCCCTTTGTTTTGGGGGAAAAAGACAGAAATTCCACTTATTTAGAGGCAAAAAAGCAGAAATTCCCCTTATTTTGAAGCAAAAATGAAGATTTCCCTTTTTTGTAGCAAAAGGTATACATTCCCTTTATTTTCGGCCTAAAAAGCAAAAATTCCCCGTATTTTGGAGCAAAATTCTAGAAATTCCCCTAATTGTGGGGCAAAAAGGCAGAAATTCCCTATATGTTAGGGCAAAAAGACATAAATTCTCCTTATTTTTGGGCAAAACTCAGAAATTCCACTTATTTTGGGGCAAAATTCCAGAGATGTCCCTTATTTTGGGGCAAAATTGCAGAAATTTCACTTATTTCAGGGAAAAAAGGCAGAAATTTTCCTTATTTTGGGGCAAAAAGGCAGAAATTCCTAATATTTTGTTGCAAAAATGCAGAAATTCTCCTTATTTTGAGGTAAAAGGGTGAAATTCCTCTTATTTGGGGGCAAAAGGGCAGAAATTTCCCTTATTTTGGGGCAAAATTGCAGAAATTTCACTTATTTCAGGGTAATAAGTCAGAAAATTTCTTTATTTTGTTGCAAAAAAGACAGAAATTTTCTTTGTTTTGGGGGAAAAAGAGAGAAACTCCACATATTTAGAGGCAAAAACAGAAATTCCCCTTATTTTGGAACAAAATTACAGAAATTTCCCATTTTTATGGCAAAAAGGTATGCATTCTTCTTATTTTCGGGCAAAAAGGCAGAAATTCTCTGTATTTTGGAACAAAATTGCAGAAATTAACCTAATTGTGGGGCAAAAAGGCAGAAATTCTCTATATGTTGGGGCAAAAAGACAGAAATTCTGCTTATTTTGGGGCAAAACTCAGAAATTCCACATATTTTGGGGCAAAATTCCAGAAATTTCCCTTATTTTGGGGCAAAATTGCAGAAATTGCACTTATTTTGGGACAAAATTGGAGAAATTTCACTTATTTCAGAGAAAAAAGGCAGAAATTTTTCTTATTTTGGGGCAAAAAGTCAGAAATTTTCCATATTTTGGTACAAAATTGCAGAAATTTTTTCTTATTTTTGGCAAAAAGGCAAAAATTTCCCATATTTTGGGGAAAAATGCAGAAATTCCCCTTATTTTGAGGTAAAATGCTGAAATTCCCCTTATTTGGGGTTAAAAAACAGAAATTTCTCTTATTTTGGGGCAAAATTGCAGAAATTTCACTTATTTCAGAGTAATAAGTTAGAAATTTTCCTTATTTTGGGGCAAAAAAGACAGAAATTCCCTTTGTTTTTTGGGGAAAAAGACAGAAATTCCACTTATTTAGAGGCATAAAAGCAAAAATTCCCCACATTTTGGAGAAAAATGAAGAAAATTCCCTTTTTTATGGCAAAAAGGTATGCATTATTATTATTTTCGGACAAAAAAGGCAGAAATATCCCTTATTTTAGAGCAAAATTGCGAAAATTCCCCTAATTGTGGCGCAAAAATGCAGTAATTCCCTATATGTTGGGGCAAAAAGACAGAAATTCTCCTTATTTTAGGGCAAAACTCAGAAATTTAAATTATTTTGGGGCAAAATTGCAGAAATTTCACTTATTTCAGAAAAAAAAAGCAGAAATTTTCTTATTTTGGGGCCAAAAGGCAGAAATTTCTTTTATTTTGTTACAAAATGCAGAATTTTTTTTAATTTTGGGGCAAAAAGGCAGAAATTTCCCATATTTTGGGGTAAAAATGCAGAAATTTCTCTTATTTTGAGGTAAAAGGCTGAAATTCCCTTTATTTGGGGGCAAAAAGGCAGAAATTTCTCTTATTTTGGGGCAAAATTGCAGAAATTTCACTTATTTCAGGGTAATAAGTCAGAAATTTAACTTATTTTGGAGCCAGAAAACAGAAATAACCTTTGTTTTGGGGGGAAAAAGACAGAAATTCCACTTTTTTAGAGGCAAAAATGCAGAAATTCCCCTTATTTTGGAGCAAGAATTAAGAAATTTCACTTTTTAAGGGCATAAAGGTATGCATTCTTCTTATTTTTGGGCAAAAAGGCAGAAATTCCCCTTATTTTAGAGCAAAATTGCAGAAATTTCCCAAATTGTGGGGCAAAAATGCAGAAATTCCCAATATGTTGAGGCAAAAATACAGAAATTCTCCTTATTTTTGTACAAAACTCAGAAATTCCACTTATTTTGGGGCAAAATTCCAGAAATTTCACTTATTTTGGGGCAAAATTTTAGAAATTTCACTTATTTTGGGGAAAATTTCAGAAATTTCACTTTTTTCAGAAAAAAAGTAGAAATTTTTTTATTTGGAAGCAAAAGGGCAGAAATTTCTTTTATTTTGGTACAAAATTGCAGAAATTTTTCTTAGTTTGGGGCAAAAAGGCAGAAATTTCCCATATTTTGGGGCAAAAATGCAGAAATTCCCCTTATTTTGAGGTAAAAAGGCTAAATTTCCCCTTATTTGGGGGCAAAAAGGCAGTAATTTAACTTATTTTGGGCCAAAATTGCAGAAATTTCACTTATTTCAGGGAAAAAAGGCAGAAATTTTCCTTATTTTGGGGCAAAAATTCAGAAATTCCTAATATTTTGTGGCAAAAATGCAGAAATTCCCTTTATTTTGAGGTAGAATCGGTGAAATTCCCCTTATTTGGGGGTAAAAAGGCCGAAATTTTCCTTATTTTGGGGCAAAATTGCAGAAATTTCACTTATTTCAGGGTAATAAGTCAGAAATTTTCCTTATTTTGGGGCAAAAAAGACAGAAATTCCCTCTGTTTTGGAGGAAAAAAACAGAAATTACACTTATTTAGAGGCAAAAAAGCAGAAATTTTCCTTATTTTGGAGCAAAAATGAAGAAATTTCTTTTTTATATGGCAAAAAGTTATGCATTCTTCTTATTTTCGGGCAAAAAGGCAGAAATTCCCCGTATTTTGGAGCAAAATTGCAGAAATTCCCCTAATTGTCGGGCAAAAAGGTAGAAATTCCCTATATGTTGGAGCAAAAAGACAGAAATTCTCCTTATTTTGGGGCGAAACTCAGAAATTCCACTTATTTGGGGCAAAATTCCAGAAATTTACCTTATTTTAGAACAAAATTGCAGAAATTTCAATTATTTTGGGGCAAAATAGCAGAAATTTCACTTATTTCAGGGAAAAAAGGCAGAAATTTTCCTTATTTTGGGGCAAAAATCAGAAATTCCTAATATTTTGTGGCAAAAATGCAGAAATTCCCCTTATTTTGAGGTAAAAAGGCTGAAATTACCCTTATTTGGGGGCAAAATGGCAGTAATTTCCCTTATTTTGGGGCAAAATTGAAGAAATTTCAGTTATTTCAGGGTAATAAGTAAGAAATTTTTTTTTATTTTGGAAGAAAAAAGACAGAAATTCCCTTTGTTTTGGGGGAAAAAGACAGAACTTCCACTTATTTAGAGTCAAAAATGCAGAAATTCCCCTTATTTTGAAGCAAAAATGAAGAAATTTTTTTTTATGGCAAAAAGGTATGCATTCTTCTTATTTTCAGGCAAAAAGGCAGAAATTCCCTGTATTTTGAGCAACATTGCAGAAATTCTCCTATTTGTGGGGCAAAAAGGCAGAAATTCCCTATATGTTGGGGCAAAAAGACAGACATTCTTCTTATTTTGGGGCAAAACAGAGAAATTCCACTTATTTTGGGGCAAAATTCCAGAATTTTCCTATATTTTGGGGCCAAATTGCAGAAATTTCACTTATTTTGGGGCAAAATTTCAGAAATTTCACTTATTTCAGGGAAAAAAAGCAGCAATTTTTTTATTTTGGGGCAAAAGGCAGAAATTTCCCATATTTTGAAGCAAAAATGCAGAAATTCCCCTTATTTTGAGGTAAAAAGGCTGAAATTCCCCTTATTTGGGTGCAAAAAGCCAGAAATTTCTCTTATTTAGAGGCAAAATTGCAGAAATTTCACTTATTTCAGGGTAATAAATCAGAAATTTTCTTTATTTTGGGGCAAAAAAGACAGAAATTCTATTTGTTTTGGGGGAAAAAACAGAAATTCGAATTATTTAGAGGAAAAAAGCAGAAATTCTTCTTATTTTGGAGCAAAAATGAAAAAATTTCCCTTTTTTATGGCAAAAAGGTATGCATTCTTCTTATTTTCAGACAAAAAGGCAGAAATTCCTCGTATTTTGGAGCAAAATTGCAGAAATTCCTCTAATTGTGGGGCAAAAAGGCAGAAATTCCTTATATGTTGGGGCAAAGAGACAGAAATTCTCCTTATTTTGTGGCAAAACTCAGCAATTTCACTTATTTTGGGGCAAAATTGCAGAAATTTCAGTTATTTCAGAAAAAAAAAGCATAAATTTTCTTATTTTGGGGCAAAAAGGCAGAAATTTCTTTTATTTTGGTACAAAATTGCATTAATTTTTCTTATTTTGGGGCAAAAAGGCAGAAATTTCCCATATTTTGGGGCAAAAATGCAAAAATTCCCCTTATTTTGGGGTAAAAAGTCTGAAATTCCCTTATTTGGGGGCAAAAAAGCAGAAATTTCACTTATTTAAGGAAAAAAAGTCAGAAATTTTCCTTATTTTGGGGCAAAAAGACAGAAATTCCTTTTGTTTTAGAGAAAAAAGACAGAAATTCCACTTATTTAGAGGCAAAAAAGCAGAAATTCCCCTTATTTTGAGGTAAAAAGGCTGAAATTCCCCTTATTTGGGGGCAAAAAGGCAGAAATTTCCTTTATTTTGGGGCAAAATTGCAGAAATTTCACTTATTTCAGGGTAATAAGTCAGAAATTTTCCTTATTTTGGGGCAAAAAAGACAGAAATTCCCTTTGTTTTGGGGGAAAAAGACAGAAATTCCACTTATTTAGAGGCAAATGCAGAAATTCCCCTTATTTTGAAGCAAAAATGAAGAAATTTCCCTTTTTTATGGCAAAAAGGTATGCATTCTTCTTATTTTCGGACAAAAAGGCAGAAATTCTTCGTATTTTGGAGCAAAATTGCAGAAATTCCCCTAATTGTGGGGCAAAAAGGCAGAAATTCCCTATATGTTGGGGCAAAAAAACAGAAATTCTCCTTATTTTGTGGCAAAACTCAGAAATACCATTTATTTTGAGGTAAAATTCCAGAAATTTCCCTTATTTTCGGGGCAAAATTGCAGAAATTTCACTTATTTTGGGCAAAATTGCAGAAATTTCACTTATTTCAGAAAAAAACAGAAATTTTTTTATTTTGGGGCAAAAAGGCAGAAATTTCTTTTATTTTGGTACAAAATTGAAGAAATTTTTCTTATTTTGGAACAAAAACGCAGAAAGTTCCCATATTTTGGGCAAAAATGCAGAAATTTCTTTTTTTTTTGACGTAAAAAGGCTGAAATTCCCCTGATTTGGGGGCAAAAAGGGAGAAATTTTTCTTATTTTGAGGCAAAATACAGCAATTTCACTTATTTCAGGGTGATAAGTCAGAAATTTTCCTTATCTTGGGGCAAAAAATACAGAAATTGCCTTTGTTTTGGGGAAAAAGACAGAAATTCCACTTATTTAGAGGCAAAAAAGCAGAAATACCCTTATTTTGAAGCAAAATGAAGATTTCCCTTTTTTGTGGCAAAAGGTATACATTCCCTTTATTTTCGGCCTAAAAAGCAAAAATTCCCCGTATTTTGGAGCAAAATTCTAGAAATTCCCCTAATTGTGGGGCAAAAAGGCAGAAATTCCCTATATGTTAGGGCAAAAAGACATAAATTCTCCTTATTTTTGGGCAAAACTCAGAAATTCCACTTATTTTGGGGCAAAATTCCAGAGATGTCCCTTATTTTGGGGCAAAATTGCAGAAATTTCACTTATTTCAGGGAAAAAAGGCAGAAATTTTCCTTATTTTGGGGCAAAAAGGCAGAAATTCCTAATATTTTGTTGCAAAAATGCAGAAATTCTCCTTATTTTTAGGTAAAAGGGTGAAATTCCTCTTATTTGGAGGCAAAAGGGCAGAAATTTCCCTTATTTTGGGGCAAAATTGCAGAAATTTCACTTATTTCAGGGTAATAAGTCAGAAAATTTCTTTATTTTGTTGCAAAAAAGACAGAAATTTTCTTTGTTTTGGGGGAAAAAGAAAGAAACTACACATATTTAGAGGCAAAAAGCAGAAATTCCCCTTATTTTGGAGCAAAATTACAGAAATTTCCCCTTTTTATGGCAAAAAGGTATGCATTCTTCTTATTTTCGGGCAAAAAGGCAGAAATTCTCTGTATTTTGGAACAAAATTGCAGAAATTAACCTAATTGTGGGGCAAAAAGGCAGAAATTCCCTATATGTTGGGGCAAAAAGACAGAAATTCTGCTTATTTTTGGGCAAAACTCAGAAATTCCACATATTTTGGGGCAAAATTCCAGAAATTTCCCTTATTTTGGGGCAAAATTGCAGAAATTGCACTTATTTTGGGACAAAATTGGAGAAATTTCACTTATTTCAGAGAAAAAAGGCAGAAATTTTCCTTATTTTGGGGCAAAAAGTCAGAAATTTCCCATATTTTGGTACAAAATTGCAGAAATTTTTTCTTATTTTTGGCAAAAAGGCAAAAATTTCCCATATTTTGAGGAAAAAATGCAGAAATTCCCCTTATTTTGAGGTAAAATGCTGAAATTCCCCTTATTTGGGGTTAAAAAACAGAAATTTCTCTTATTTTGGGGCAAAATTGCAGAAATTTCACTTATTTCAGAGCAATAAGTCAGAAATTTTCCTTATTTTGGGGCAAAAAAGACAGAAATTCCCTTTGTTTTGGGGGAAAAAGACAGAAATTCCACTTATTTAGAGGCATAAAAGCAAAAATTCCCCTCATTTTAAAGAATAATGAAGAAAATTCCCTTTTTTATGGCAAAAAGGTATGCATTATTATTATTTTCGGACAAAAAAGGCAGAAATTCCCCGTATTTTGGAGCAAAATTGCAGAAATTCCCCTAATTGTGGGGCAAAAAGGCAGAAATTCCTTATATGTTGGGGCAAATAGACAGACATTCTTCTTTTTTTTGGGTCAAAACTGATAAATTCCACTTATTTTGGGGCAAAATTTCAGAAATTTCCCATATTTTGGAACCAAATTGCAGAAATTTCACTTATTTCAAGGAAAAAAAGCAAAAATTTTCTTATTTTGGGGCAAAAAGGCAGAAATTTCCCAAAGTTTGAAGCAAAAATGCAGAAATTCCCCTTATTTTGAGGTAAAAAAAGCTGAAATTCCCCTTATTTGGGGGCAAAAAGGCAGAAATTTCTCTTATTTTGAGGCAAAATTGCAGTAATTTCACTTATTTCAGGGTAATAAATCAGAATTTTTTTTTATTTTGGGGCAAAAAAGACAGAAATTCTCTTTGTTTTGGGGGAAAAAACAGAAATCCGAATTATTTAGAAAAAAAAAGCAGAAATTCTTCTTATTTTGGAGCAAAAATGAAAAAATTTCTCTTTTTTATAGCAAAAAGGTATGCATTCTTCTTATTTTCAGACAAAAAGGCAGAAATTCCCCGTATTTTGGAGCAAAATTGCAGAAATTTTACTAATTGTGGGGCAAAAAAGCAGAAATTCCTTATGTTGGGGCAAAAAAACAGAAATTCTCTTTATTTTGTGGCAAAACTCAGATATTTCACTTATTTTGGGGCAAAATTGCAAAAATTTCAGTTATTTCAGAAAAAAAGCAGAAATTTTCTTATTTTGGGGCAAAAAGGCAGAAATTTCTTTTATTTTGGTACAAAATTGCAGAAATTTTCCTTATTTTGGGGCAAAAAGAAAGAAATTTCCCATATTTTGGGGCAAAAATGCAGAAATTCCTCTTATTTTGTGGTAAAAACTCTGAAATTCCCTTATTTGGGGGCAATAAAGCAGAAATTTCACTTATTTTGGGGCAAAATTGCAAAAATTTCACTTATTTCAGGAAAAAAAGTCAGAAATTTTCCTTATTTTGGGGCAAAAAGACAGAAATTCCTTTTGTTTTCGGGAAAAAAGACAGAAATTCCACTTATTTAGAGGCAAAAAAGCAGAAATTCCCCTCATTTTGGAGCAAAAATGAAGAAATTTCCCTTTTTTATGGCAAAAAGGTATGCATTTTTCTTATTTACGGGCAAAAAGGCAGAAATTCCCCGTATTTTGGAGCAAAATTGCAGAAATTCCCCTAATTGTGGGGCAAAAAGGCAGAAATTCCCTCTATGTTGGGTCAAAAAGACAGAAATTCTCCTTATTTTGGGGCAAAACTCAGAAATACCACTTATTTTGGGGCAAAATTCCAGAAATTTCCCTTATTTTGGGGCAAAATTGCAGAAATTTCACTTATTTTGGAGCAAAAATGAAGAAATTTCACTTATTTCAGAATAAAACAGAAATTTTTTTTATTTTGGGGCAAAAAGGCAGAAATTTCTTTTATTTTGGTACAAAATTGAAGAAATTTCTCTTATTTTGGGGCAAAAACGCAGAAATTTCCCATATTTTGGGGCAAAAATGCAGAAATTTCTCTTATTTTGACGTAAAAAGACTGAAATTCCCCTTATTTGGGGGCAAAAAGGGAGAAATTTTTCTTATTTTGAGGCAAAATTTCAGCAATCTCACTTATTTAAGGGTAATAAGTCAGAAATTTTCCTTATCTTGGGGCAAAAAATACAGAAATTCTTTTTGTTTTGGGGAAAAAAGACAGAAATTCCACTTATTTAGAGGCAAAAAAGCAGAAATTCCCTTATTTTGGAGCAAAAATGAAGAAATTTCCCTTTTTTGTGGCAAAAGGTATACATTCCCCTTATTTTCGGGCTAAAAAGCAGAAATTCCCCATATTTTGGAGCAAAATTATAGAAATTCCCCTAATTGTGGGGCAAAAAGGCAGAAATTCCCTATATGTTAGGGCAAAAAGACAGAAATTCTCCTTATTTTGGTGCAAAACTCAGAAATTCCACTTATTTTGGGGCAAAATTCCAGAGATTTCCCTTATTTTGGGACAAAATTGCAGAAATTTCACTTATTTTGGGGCAAAATTGCAGAAATTTCATTTATTTCAGGGAAAAAAGGCAGAAATTTTCCTTATTTTGGGTCAAAAAGGCAGAAATTCCTAATATTTTGTTGCAAAAATGCAGAAATTCCCCTTATTTTGAGGTAAAAGGGTGAAATTCCCCTTATTTGGGGGCAAAAAGACTGAAATTTCCCTTATTTTGTGGCAAAATTGCAAAAATTTCCCTTATTTCAGGGTAATAAGTCAGAAAATTTCCTTATTTTGTTGCAAAAAAGACCGAAATTCCTTTTGTTTTGGGGGAAAAAGAGAGAAATTCAACATATGTATAGGCAAAAAGCAGAAATTCCCCTTATTTTGGAGCAAAATTACAGAAATTTCCCTTTTTTATGGCAAAAAGGTATGCATTCTTCTTATTTTCGGGCAAAAAGGCAGAAATTCCCTATATGTTTGGGAAAAAACACAGAAATTCTCCTTATTTTGGGGCAAAACTCAGAAATTCCACTTATTTTGGGGCAAAATTCCAAAAATTTCCCTTATTTTGGGGCAAAATTGCAGAAATTTCACTTATTTTGGGACAAAATTGGAGAAATTTCACTTATTTCAGGGAAAAAAGGCAGAAATTTTCCTTATTTTGGGGCAAAAAGGCAGAAATTTCCCATATTTTGGTACAAAATTGCAGAAATTTTTCTTATTTTGGGCAAAAAGTCAGAAATTTCCCATATTTTGGGGCAAAAATGCAGAAATTTCCTTTATTTTGAGGTAAAAAGGCTGAAATTCCCCTTATTTGAGGGTAAAAAAGCAGAAATTTCCCTTATTTTTGGGCAAATTTGTAGAAATTTCATTTATTTCAGGGTAATAAATCAAAAATTTTCCTTATTTTGGGGCAAAAAAGACAGAAATTCCCTTTGTTTTGGGGGAAAAAGACAGAAATTCCACTTATTTAGAGGCATAAAAGCAGAAATTCCCCTCATTTTGGACAAAAATGAAGAAATTTCCCTTTTTTATGGCAAAAAGGTATGCATTCTTATTATTTTCGGACAAAAAAGGCAGAAATTCCCCGTATTTTGGAGCAAAATTGCAGAAATTCCCCAAATTGTGGGGCAAAAATGCAGTAATTCCCTATATGTTGGGGCAAAAAGACAGAAATTCTCCTTATTTTAGGGCAAAACTCAGAAATTTAACTTATTTTGGGGCAAAATTTCAGAAATTTCACTTATTTCAGAAAAAAAAGCAGAAATTTTCTTATTTTGGGGCCAAAAGGCTGAAATTTCTTTTATTTTGTAACAAAATTGCAGAATTTTTTTTTATTTTGGGGCAAAAATGCAGAAATTTCCCATATTTTGGGGCAAAAATGCAGAAATTTCTTTTATTTTGAGGTAAAAGGCTGAAATTCCCCTTATTTGGGGGCAAAAAGGCAGAAATTTCTCTTATTTTGGGGCAAAATTGCAGAAATTTCACTTATTTCAGGGTAATAAGTCAGAAATTTTTCTTATTTTGGAGCCAAAAAACAGAAATAACCTTTGTTTTGGGGGAAAAAGACAGAAATTCCACTTTTTTAGAGGCAAAAAAGAAGAAATTCCCTTTATTTTGGAGCAAAAATAAAGAAATTTCACTTTTTAAAGGCAAAAAGGTATGCATTCTTCTTATTTTTGGGCAAAAAGGCAGAAATTCCCCTTATTTTGGAGCAAAATTGCAGAAATTTCCCAAATTGTGGGGCAAAAATGCAGAAATTCTCCTTATTTTGGGGGAAAACACAGAAATTCCACTTATTTTGGAGCAAAATTCCAGAAATTTCACTTATTTTTGGGCAAAAAGGCTGAAATTTCTTTCATTTTGTTACAAAATTTTAGAAATTTTTCTTATTTTGTAGCAAAAAGGCAGAAATTTACCATATTATGGGGCAAAAATGCAGAAATTCCCCTTATTTTGAGATAAAAAGACTGAAATTCCCCTTATTTGGGGGCAAAAAGGCAGTAATTTCCCTTATTTTGGGGCAAAATTGAAGAAATTTCAGTTATTTCAGGGTAATAAGTAAGAAATTTTTTTTTATTTTGGAAGAAAAAAGACAGAAATTCCTTTTGTTTTGGGGGAAAAAGACAGAACTTCCACTTATTTAGAGTCAAAAATGCAGAAATTCCCCTTATTTTGAAGCAAAAATGAAGAAATTTTTTTTTATGGCAAAAAGGTATGCATTCTTCTTATTTTCAGGCAAAAAGGCAGAAATTCCCTATATGTTGGGGCAAAAAGACAGACATTCTTCTTATTTTGGGGCAAAACAGAGAAATTCCACTTATTTTGGGGCAAAATTCCAGAATTTTCCTATATTTTGGGGCCAAATTGCAGAAATTTCACTTATTTTGGGGCAAAATTTCAGAAATTTCACTTATTTCAGGGAAAAAAGCAGCAATTTTTTTATTTTGGGGCAAAAGGCAGAAATTTCCCATATTTTGAAGCAAAAATGCAGAAATTCCCCTTATTTTGAGGTAAAAAGGCTGAAATTCCCTTTATTTGGGTGCAAAAAGCCAGAAATTTCTCTTATTTAGAGGCAAAATTGCAGACATTTCACTTATTTCAGGGTAATAAATCAGAAATTTTCTTTATTTTGGGGCAAAAAACACAGAAATTCTATTTGTTTTGGGGGAAAAAACAGAAATTCGAATTATTTAGAGAAAAAAAGCAGAAATTCTTCTTATTTTGGAGCAAAAATGAAAAAATTTCCCTTTTTTATGGCAAAAAGGTATGCATTCTTCTTATTTTCAGACAAAAAGGCAGAAATTCCTCGTATTTTGGAGCAAAATTGCAGAAATTCCTCTAATTGTGGGGCAAAAAGGCAGAAATTCCTTATATGTTGGGGCAAAGAGACAGAAATTCTCCTTATTTTGTGGCAAAACTCAGAAATTTCACTTATTTTGGGGCAAAATTGCAGAAATTTCAGTTATTTCAGAAAAAAAAAGCATAAATTTTCTTATTTTTGGGCAAAAAGGCAGAAATTTCTTTTATTTTGGTACAAAATTGCATTAATTTTTCTTATTTTGGGGCAAAAAGGCAGAAATTTCCCATATTTTGGGGCAAAAATGCAAAAATTCCCCTTATTTTGGGGTAAAAAGTCTGAAATTCCCTTATTTGGGGGCAAAAAAGCAGAAATTTCACTTATTTAAGGAAAAAAAGTCAGAAATTTTCCTTATTTTGGGGCAAAAAGACAGAAATTCCTTTTGTTTTAGAGAAAAAAGACAGAAATTCCACTTATTTAGAGGCAAAAAAGCAGAAATTCCCCTTATTTTGAGGTAAAAAGGCTGAAATTCCCCTTATTTGGGGGCAAAAAGGGAGAAATTTTTCTTATTTTGAGGCAAAATTCAGCAATTTCACTTATTTCAGGGTGATAAGTCAGAAATTTTCCTTATCTTGGGGCAAAAAATACAGAAATTCCCTTTGTTTTGGGGGAAAAAGAGAGAAATTAAACTTATTTAGAGGCAAAAAAGCAGAAATTCCCCTTATTTTGAAGCAAAAATGAAGATTTCCCTTTTTTGTGGCAAAAGGTATACATTCCCTTTATTTTCGGCCTAAAAAGCAAAAATTCCCCGTATTTTAGAGCAAAATTCTAGAAATTCCCCTAATTGTGGGGCAAAAAGGCAGAAATTCCCTATATGTTAGGGCAAAAAGACATAAATTCTCCTTATTTTTGGGCAAAACTCAGAAATTCCACTTATTTTGGGGCAAAATTCCAGAGATGTCCCTTATTTTGGGGCAAAATTGCAGAAATTTCACTTATTTCAGGGAAAAAAGGCAGAAATTTTCCTTATTTTGGGGCAAAAAGGCAGAAATTCCCAATATTTTGTTGCAAAAATGCAGAAATTATCCTTATTTTGAGGTAAAAGGGTGAAATTCCTCTTATTTGGGGGCAAAAGGGCAGAAATTTCCCTTATTTTGGGGCAAAATTGCAGAAATTTCACTTATTTCAGGGTAATAAGTCAGAAAATTTCTTTATTTTGTTGCAAAAAAGACAGAAATTTTCTTTGTTTTGGGGGAAAAAGAAAGAAACTACACATATTTAGAGGCAAAAAGCAGAAATTCCCCTTATTTTGGAGCAAAATTACAGAAATTTCCCCTTTTTATGGCAAAAAGGTATGCATTCTTCTTATTTTCGGGCAAAAAGGCAGAAATTCTCTGTATTTTGGAACAAAATTGCAGAAATTAACCTAATTGTGGGGCAAAAAGGCAGAAATTCCCTATATGTTGGGGCAAAAAGACAGAAATTCTGCTTATTTTTGGGCAAAACTCAGAAATTCCACATATTTTGGGGCAAAATTCCAGAAATTTCCCTTATTTTGGGGCAAAATTGCAGAAATTCCACTTATTTTGGGACAAAATTGGAGAAATTTCACTTATTTCAGAGAAAAAAAGGCAGAAATTTTCCTTATTTTGGGGCAAAAAGTCAGAAATTTCCCATATTTTGGTACAAAATTGCAGAAATTTTTTCTTATTTTTGGCAAAAAGGCAAAAATTTCCCATATTTTGGGGAAAAAATGCAGAAATTCCCCTTATTTTGAGGTAAAATGCTGAAATTCCCCTTATTTGGGGTTAAAAAACCGAAATTTCTCTTATTTTGGGGCAAAATTGCAGAAATTTCACTTATTTCAGAGTAATAAGTCAGAAATTTTCCTTATTTTGGGGCAAAAAAGACAGAAATTCCCTTTGTTTTGGGGGAAAAAGACAGAAATTCCACTTATTTAGAGGCATAAAAGCAAAAATTCCCCTCATTTTGGAGAAAAATGAAGAAAATTCCCTTTTTTTGGCAAAAAGGTATGCATTATTATTATTTTCGGACAAAAAATGCAAAAATTCCCCGTATTTTGGAGGAAAATTGCAGAAATTCCCCTAATTGTGGGGCAAAAAGGCAGAAATTCCCTATATGTTGGGGCAAAAAGACAGACATTATTCTATTTTTTGGGTCAAAACTGAGAAATTCCACTTATTTTGGGGCAAAATTTCAGAAATTTCCCATATTTTGGAACCAAATTGCAGAAATTTCACTTATTTCAATGAAAAAAAGCAAAAATTTTCTTATTTTGGGGCTTAAAGGCAGAAATTTCCCAAAGTTTGAAGCAAAAATTCAGAAATTCCCCTTATTTTGAGGTAATAAAAGCTGAAATTCCCCTTATTTGGTGGCAAAAAGGCAGAAATTTCTCTTATTTTGAGGCAAAATTGCAGTAATTTCACTTATTTCAGGGTAATAAATCAGAAATTTTTTTTTATTTTGGGGCAAAAAAGACAGAAATTCTCTTTGTTTTGGGGGAAAAAACAGAAATCCGAACTATTTAGAAAGAAAAAACAGAAATTCTTCTTATTTTGGAGCAAAAATGAAAAAATTTCTCTTTTTTATGGCAAAAAGGTATGCATTCTTCTTATTTTCAGACAAAAAGGCAGAAATTCCCCGTATTTTGGAGCAAAATTGCAGAAATTTTACTAATTGTGGGGCAAAAAAGCAGAAATTCCTTATGTTGGGGCAAAAAAACAGAAATTCTCTTTATTTTGTGGCAAAACTCAGATATTTCACTTATTTTGGGGCAAAATTGCAAAAATTTCAGTTATTTCAGAAAAAAAGCAGAAATTTTCTTATTTTGGGGCACAAAGGCAGAAATTTCTTTTATTTTGGTACAAAATTGCAGAAATTTTCCTTATTTTGGGGCAAAAAGAAAGAAATTTCCCATATTTTGGGGCAAAAATGCAGAAATTCCTCTTATTTTGGGGTAAAAACTCTGAAATTCCTTTATTTGGGGGCAATAAAGCAGAAATTTCACTTATTTTGGGGCAAAATTGCAAAAATTTCACTTATTTCAGGAAAAAAAGTCAGAAATTTTCCTTATTTTGGGGCAAAAAGACAGAAATTCCTTTTGTTTTTGGGAAAAAAGACAGAAATTCCACTTATTTAGAGGCAAAAAAGCAGAAATTCCCCTCATTTTGGAGCAAAAATGAAGAAATTTCCCTTTTTTATGGCAAAAAGGTATGCATTTTTCTTATTTACGGGCAAAAAGACAGAAATTCCCCGTATTTTGGAGCAAAATTACAGAAATTCCCCTAATTGTGGGGCAAAAAGGCAGAAATTCCCTCTATGTTGGGTCAAAAAGACAGAAATTCTCCTTATTTTGTGGCAAAACTCAGAAATACCACTTATTTTGGGGCAAAATTCCAGAAATTTCCCTTATTTTGGGGCAAAATTGCAGAAATTTCACTTATTTTGGAGCAAAAATGAAGAAATTTCACTTATTTCAGAATAAAACAGAAATTTTTTTATTTTGGGGCAAAAAGGCAGAAATTTCTTTTATTTTCGTACAAAATTGAAGAAATGTCTCTTATTTTGGGGCAAAAACGCAGAAATTTCCCATATTTTGGGGCAAAAATGCAGAAATTTCCCTTATTTTGACGTAAAAAGACTGAAATTCCCCTTATGGGGGGCAAAAATGAGAAATTTTTCTTATTTTGAGGCAAAATTTCAGCAATTTCACTTATTTAAGGGTAATAAGTCAGAAATTTTCCTTATCTTGGGGCAAAAAATACAGAAATTCTTTTTGTTTTGGGGAAAAAAGACAGAAATTCCACTTATTTAGAGGCAAAAAAGCAGAAATTCCCTTATTTTGGAGCAAAAATGAAGAAATTTCCCTTTTTTGTGGCAAAAGGTATACATTCCCCTTATTTTCGGGCTAAAAAGCAGAAATTCCCCGTATTTTGGAGCAAAATTATAGAAATTCCCCTAATTGTGGGGCAAAAAGGCAGAAATTCCCTATATGTTAGGGCAAAAAGACAGAAATTCTCCTTATTTTGGTGCAAAACTCAGAAATTCCACTTATTTTGGGGCAAAATTCCAGAGATTTCCCTTATTTTGGGACAAAATTGCAGAAATTTCACTTATTTTGGGGCAAAATTGCAGAAATTTCATTTATTTCAGGGAAAAAAGGCAGAAATTTTCCTTATTTTGGGGCAAAAAGGCAGAAATTCCTAATATTTTGTTGCAAAAATGCAGAAATTCCCCTTATTTTGAGGTAAAAGGGTGAAATTCCCCTTATTTGGGGGCAAAAAGACTGAAATTTCCCTTATTTTGTGGCAAAATTGCAAAAATTTCCCTTATTTCAGGGTAATAAGTCAGAAAATTTCCTTATTTTGTTGCAAAAAAGACCGAAATTCCTTTTGTTTTGGGGGAAAAAGAGAGAAATTCAACATATGTATAGGCAAAAAGCAGAAATTCCCCTTATTTTGGAGCAAAATTACAGAAATTTCCCTTTTTTATGGCAAAAAGGTATGCATTCTTCTTATTTTCGGGCAAAAAGGCAGAAATTCCCTATATGTTTGGGAAAAAACACAGAAATTCTCCTTATTTTGGGGCAAAACTCAGAAATTCCACTTATTTTGGGGCAAAATTCCAAAAATTTCCCTTATTTTGGGGCAAAATTGCAGAAATTTCACTTATTTTGGGACAAAATTGGAGAAATTTCACTTATTTCAGGGAAAAAAGGCAGAAATTTTCCTTATTTTGGGGCAAAAAGGCAGAAATTTCCCATATTTTGGTACAAAATTGCAGAAATTTTTCTTATTTTGGGCAAAAAGTCAGAAATTTCCCATATTTTGGGGCAAAAATGCAGAAATTTCCTTTATTTTGAGGTAAAAAGGCTGAAATTCCCCTTATTTGAGGGTAAAAAAGCAGAAATTTCCCTTATTTTTGGGCAAATTTGTAGAAATTTCATTTATTTCAGGGTAATAAATCAAAAATTTTCCTTATTTTGGGGCAAAAAAGACAGAAATTCCCTTTGTTTTGGGGGAAAAAGACAGAAATTCCACTTATTTAGAGGCATAAAAGCAGAAATTCCCCTCATTTTGGACAAAAATGAAGAAATTTCCCTTTTTTATGGCAAAAAGGTATGCATTCTTATTATTTTCGGACAAAAAAGGCAGAAATTCCCCGTATTTTGGAGCAAAATTGCAGAAATTCCCCAAATTGTGGGGCAAAAATGCAGTAATTCCCTATATGTTGGGGCAAAAAGACAGAAATTCTCCTTATTTTAGGGCAAAACTCAGAAATTTAACTTATTTTGGGGCAAAATTTCAGAAATTTCACTTATTTCAGAAAAAAAAGCAGAAATTTTCTTATTTTGGGGCCAAAAGGCTGAAATTTCTTTTATTTTGTAACAAAATTGCAGAATTTTTTTTTATTTTGGGGCAAAAATGCAGAAATTTCCCATATTTTGGGGCAAAAATGCAGAAATTTCTTTTATTTTGAGGTAAAAGGCTGAAATTCCCCTTATTTGGGGGCAAAAAGGCAGAAATTTCTCTTATTTTGGGGCAAAATTGCAGAAATTTCACTTATTTCAGGGTAATAAGTCAGAAATTTTTCTTATTTTGGAGCCAAAAAACAGAAATAACCTTTGTTTTGGGGGAAAAAGACAGAAATTCCACTTTTTTAGAGGCAAAAAAGAAGAAATTCCCTTTATTTTGGAGCAAAAATAAAGAAATTTCACTTTTTAAAGGCAAAAAGGTATGCATTCTTCTTATTTTTGGGCAAAAAGGCAGAAATTCCCCTTATTTTGGAGCAAAATTGCAGAAATTTCCCAAATTGTGGGGCAAAAATGCAGAAATTCTCCTTATTTTGGGGGAAAACACAGAAATTCCACTTATTTTGGAGCAAAATTCCAGAAATTTCACTTATTTTTGGGCAAAAAGGCTGAAATTTCTTTCATTTTGTTACAAAATTTTAGAAATTTTTCTTATTTTGTAGCAAAAAGGCAGAAATTTACCATATTATGGGGCAAAAATGCAGAAATTCCCCTTATTTTGAGATAAAAAGACTGAAAT
This sequence comes from Micromys minutus, assembly GCF_963924665.1. NCBI lineage: Eukaryota > Metazoa > Chordata > Mammalia > Rodentia > Muridae > Micromys > Micromys minutus. Next base: position 731,150 of record NW_027667764.1, read on the forward strand.
TCCCCTTATTTGGGGGCAAAAAGGCAGTAATTTCCCTTATTTTGGGGCAAAATTGAAGAAATTTCAGTTATTTCAGGGTAATAAGTAAGAAATTTTTTTTTATTTTGGAAGAAAAAAGACAGAAATTCCTTTTGTTTTGGGGGAAAAAGACAGAACTTCCACTTATTTAGAGTCAAAAATGCAGAAATTCCCCTTATTTTGAAGCAAAAATGAAGAAATTTTTTTTTATGGCAAAAAGGTATGCATTCTTCTTATTTTCAGGCAAAAAGGCAGAAATTCCCTATATGTTGGGGCAAAAAGACAGACATTCTTCTTATTTTGGGGCAAAACAGAGAAATTCCACTTATTTTGGGGCAAAATTCCAGAATTTTCCTATATTTTGGGGCCAAATTGCAGAAATTTCACTTATTTTGGGGCAAAATTTCAGAAATTTCACTTATTTCAGGGAAAAAAGCAGCAATTTTTTTATTTTGGGGCAAAAGGCAGAAATTTCCCATATTTTGAAGCAAAAATGCAGAAATTCCCCTTATTTTGAGGTAAAAAGGCTGAAATTCCCTTTATTTGGGTGCAAAAAGCCAGAAATTTCTCTTATTTAGAGGCAAAATTGCAGACATTTCACTTATTTCAGGGTAATAAATCAGAAATTTTCTTTATTTTGGGGCAAAAAACACAGAAATTCTATTTGTTTTGGGGGAAAAAACAGAAATTCGAATTATTTAGAGAAAAAAAGCAGAAATTCTTCTTATTTTGGAGCAAAAATGAAAAAATTTCCCTTTTTTATGGCAAAAAGGTATGCATTCTTCTTATTTTCAGACAAAAAGGCAGAAATTCCTCGTATTTTGGAGCAAAATTGCAGAAATTCCTCTAATTGTGGGGCAAAAAGGCAGAAATTCCTTATATGTTGGGGCAAAGAGACAGAAATTCTCCTTATTTTGTGGCAAAACTCAGAAATTTCACTTATTTTGGGGCAAAATTGCAGAAATTTCAGTTATTTCAGAAAAAAAAAGCATAAATTTTCTTATTTTTGGGCAAAAAGGCAGAAATTTCTTTTATTTTGGTACAAAATTGCATTAATTTTTCTTATTTTGGGGCAAAAAGGCAGAAATTTCCCATATTTTGGGGCAAAAATGCAAAAATTCCCCTTATTTTGGGGTAAAAAGTCTGAAATTCCCTTATTTGGGGGCAAAAAAGCAGAAATTTCACTTATTTAAGGAAAAAAAGTCAGAAATTTTCCTTATTTTGGGGCAAAAAGACAGAAATTCCTTTTGTTTTAGAGAAAAAAGACAGAAATTCCACTTATTTAGAGGCAAAAAAGCAGAAATTCCCCTTATTTTGAGGTAAAAAGGCTGAAATTCCCCTTATTTGGGGGCAAAAAGGGAGAAATTTTTCTTATTTTGAGGCAAAATTCAGCAATTTCACTTATTTCAGGGTGATAAGTCAGAAATTTTCCTTATCTTGGGGCAAAAAATACAGAAATTCCCTTTGTTTTGGGGGAAAAAGAGAGAAATTAAACTTATTTAGAGGCAAAAAAGCAGAAATTCCCCTTATTTTGAAGCAAAAATGAAGATTTCCCTTTTTTGTGGCAAAAGGTATACATTCCCTTTATTTTCGGCCTAAAAAGCAAAAATTCCCCGTATTTTAGAGCAAAATTCTAGAAATTCCCCTAATTGTGGGGCAAAAAGGCAGAAATTCCCTATATGTTAGGGCAAAAAGACATAAATTCTCCTTATTTTTGGGCAAAACTCAGAAATTCCACTTATTTTGGGGCAAAATTCCAGAGATGTCCCTTATTTTGGGGCAAAATTGCAGAAATTTCACTTATTTCAGGGAAAAAAGGCAGAAATTTTCCTTATTTTGGGGCAAAAAGGCAGAAATTCCCAATATTTTGTTGCAAAAATGCAGAAATTATCCTTATTTTGAGGTAAAAGGGTGAAATTCCTCTTATTTGGGGGCAAAAGGGCAGAAATTTCCCTTATTTTGGGGCAAAATTGCAGAAATTTCACTTATTTCAGGGTAATAAGTCAGAAAATTTCTTTATTTTGTTGCAAAAAAGACAGAAATTTTCTTTGTTTTGGGGGAAAAAGAAAGAAACTACACATATTTAGAGGCAAAAAGCAGAAATTCCCCTTATTTTGGAGCAAAATTACAGAAATTTCCCCTTTTTATGGCAAAAAGGTATGCATTCTTCTTATTTTCGGGCAAAAAGGCAGAAATTCTCTGTATTTTGGAACAAAATTGCAGAAATTAACCTAATTGTGGGGCAAAAAGGCAGAAATTCCCTATATGTTGGGGCAAAAAGACAGAAATTCTGCTTATTTTTGGGCAAAACTCAGAAATTCCACATATTTTGGGGCAAAATTCCAGAAATTTCCCTTATTTTGGGGCAAAATTGCAGAAATTCCACTTATTTTGGGACAAAATTGGAGAAATTTCACTTATTTCAGAGAAAAAAAGGCAGAAATTTTCCTTATTTTGGGGCAAAAAGTCAGAAATTTCCCATATTTTGGTACAAAATTGCAGAAATTTTTTCTTATTTTTGGCAAAAAGGCAAAAATTTCCCATATTTTGGGGAAAAAATGCAGAAATTCCCCTTATTTTGAGGTAAAATGCTGAAATTCCCCTTATTTGGGGTTAAAAAACCGAAATTTCTCTTATTTTGGGGCAAAATTGCAGAAATTTCACTTATTTCAGAGTAATAAGTCAGAAATTTTCCTTATTTTGGGGCAAAAAAGACAGAAATTCCCTTTGTTTTGGGGGAAAAAGACAGAAATTCCACTTATTTAGAGGCATAAAAGCAAAAATTCCCCTCATTTTGGAGAAAAATGAAGAAAATTCCCTTTTTTTGGCAAAAAGGTATGCATTATTATTATTTTCGGACAAAAAATGCAAAAATTCCCCGTATTTTGGAGGAAAATTGCAGAAATTCCCCTAATTGTGGGGCAAAAAGGCAGAAATTCCCTATATGTTGGGGCAAAAAGACAGACATTATTCTATTTTTTGGGTCAAAACTGAGAAATTCCACTTATTTTGGGGCAAAATTTCAGAAATTTCCCATATTTTGGAACCAAATTGCAGAAATTTCACTTATTTCAATGAAAAAAAGCAAAAATTTTCTTATTTTGGGGCTTAAAGGCAGAAATTTCCCAAAGTTTGAAGCAAAAATTCAGAAATTCCCCTTATTTTGAGGTAATAAAAGCTGAAATTCCCCTTATTTGGTGGCAAAAAGGCAGAAATTTCTCTTATTTTGAGGCAAAATTGCAGTAATTTCACTTATTTCAGGGTAATAAATCAGAAATTTTTTTTTATTTTGGGGCAAAAAAGACAGAAATTCTCTTTGTTTTGGGGGAAAAAACAGAAATCCGAACTATTTAGAAAGAAAAAACAGAAATTCTTCTTATTTTGGAGCAAAAATGAAAAAATTTCTCTTTTTTATGGCAAAAAGGTATGCATTCTTCTTATTTTCAGACAAAAAGGCAGAAATTCCCCGTATTTTGGAGCAAAATTGCAGAAATTTTACTAATTGTGGGGCAAAAAAGCAGAAATTCCTTATGTTGGGGCAAAAAAACAGAAATTCTCTTTATTTTGTGGCAAAACTCAGATATTTCACTTATTTTGGGGCAAAATTGCAAAAATTTCAGTTATTTCAGAAAAAAAGCAGAAATTTTCTTATTTTGGGGCACAAAGGCAGAAATTTCTTTTATTTTGGTACAAAATTGCAGAAATTTTCCTTATTTTGGGGCAAAAAGAAAGAAATTTCCCATATTTTGGGGCAAAAATGCAGAAATTCCTCTTATTTTGGGGTAAAAACTCTGAAATTCCTTTATTTGGGGGCAATAAAGCAGAAATTTCACTTATTTTGGGGCAAAATTGCAAAAATTTCACTTATTTCAGGAAAAAAAGTCAGAAATTTTCCTTATTTTGGGGCAAAAAGACAGAAATTCCTTTTGTTTTTGGGAAAAAAGACAGAAATTCCACTTATTTAGAGGCAAAAAAGCAGAAATTCCCCTCATTTTGGAGCAAAAATGAAGAAATTTCCCTTTTTTATGGCAAAAAGGTATGCATTTTTCTTATTTACGGGCAAAAAGACAGAAATTCCCCGTATTTTGGAGCAAAATTACAGAAATTCCCCTAATTGTGGGGCAAAAAGGCAGAAATTCCCTCTATGTTGGGTCAAAAAGACAGAAATTCTCCTTATTTTGTGGCAAAACTCAGAAATACCACTTATTTTGGGGCAAAATTCCAGAAATTTCCCTTATTTTGGGGCAAAATTGCAGAAATTTCACTTATTTTGGAGCAAAAATGAAGAAATTTCACTTATTTCAGAATAAAACAGAAATTTTTTTATTTTGGGGCAAAAAGGCAGAAATTTCTTTTATTTTCGTACAAAATTGAAGAAATGTCTCTTATTTTGGGGCAAAAACGCAGAAATTTCCCATATTTTGGGGCAAAAATGCAGAAATTTCCCTTATTTTGACGTAAAAAGACTGAAATTCCCCTTATGGGGGGCAAAAATGAGAAATTTTTCTTATTTTGAGGCAAAATTTCAGCAATTTCACTTATTTAAGGGTAATAAGTCAGAAATTTTCCTTATCTTGGGGCAAAAAATACAGAAATTCTTTTTGTTTTGGGGAAAAAAGACAGAAATTCCACTTATTTAGAGGCAAAAAAGCAGAAATTCCCTTATTTTGGAGCAAAAATGAAGAAATTTCCCTTTTTTGTGGCAAAAGGTATACATTCCCCTTATTTTCGGGCTAAAAAGCAGAAATTCCCCGTATTTTGGAGCAAAATTATAGAAATTCCCCTAATTGTGGGGCAAAAAGGCAGAAATTCCCTATATGTTAGGGCAAAAAGACAGAAATTCTCCTTATTTTGGTGCAAAACTCAGAAATTCCACTTATTTTGGGGCAAAATTCCAGAGATTTCCCTTATTTTGGGACAAAATTGCAGAAATTTCACTTATTTTGGGGCAAAATTGCAGAAATTTCATTTATTTCAGGGAAAAAAGGCAGAAATTTTCCTTATTTTGGGGCAAAAAGGCAGAAATTCCTAATATTTTGTTGCAAAAATGCAGAAATTCCCCTTATTTTGAGGTAAAAGGGTGAAATTCCCCTTATTTGGGGGCAAAAAGACTGAAATTTCCCTTATTTTGTGGCAAAATTGCAAAAATTTCCCTTATTTCAGGGTAATAAGTCAGAAAATTTCCTTATTTTGTTGCAAAAAAGACCGAAATTCCTTTTGTTTTGGGGGAAAAAGAGAGAAATTCGACATATGTATAGGCAAAAAGCAGAAATTCCCCTTATTTTGGAGCAAAATTACAGAAATTTCCCTTTTTTATGGCAAAAAGGTATGCATTCTTCTTATTTTCGGGCAAAAAGGCAGAAATTCCCTATATGTTTGGGAAAAAACACAGAAATTCTCCTTATTTTGGGGCAAAACTCAGAAATTCCACTTATTTTGGGGCAAAATTCCAGAAATTTCCCTTATTTTGGGGCAAAATTGCAGAAATTTCACTTATTTTGGGACAAAATTGGAGAAATTTCACTTATTTCAGGGAAAAAAGGCAGAAATTTTCCTTATTTTGGGGCAAAAAGGTAGAAATTTCCCATATTTTGGTACAAAATTGCAGAAATTTTTCTTATTTTGGGCAAAAAGTTAGAAATTTCCCATATTTTGGGGCAAAAATGCAGAAATTTCCTTTATTTTGAGGTAAAAAGGCTGAAATTCCCCTTATTTGTGGGTAAAAAAGCAGAAATTTCCCTTATTTTTGGGCAAATTTTTAGAAATTTCACTTATTTCAGGGTAATAAATCAGAAATTTACCTTATTTTGGGGCAAAAAAGACAGAAATTCCCTTTGTTTTGTGGGAGAAAGACAGAAATTCCACTTATTTAGAGGCATAAAAGCAGAAATTCCCCTCATTTTGGACAAAAATGAAGAAATTTCCGTTTTTTATGGCAAAAAGGTATGCATTCTTATTATTTTCGGACAAAAAAGGCAGAAATTCCCCGTATTTTGGAGCAAAATTGCAGAAATTCCCCAAATTGTGGGGCAAAAATGCAGTAATTCCCTATATGTTGGGGCAAAAAGACAGAAATTCTCCTTATTTTAGGGCAAAACTCAGAAATTTAACTTATTTTGGGGCAAAATTTCAGAAATTTCACTTATTTCAGAAAAAAAAGCAGAAATTTTCTTATTTTGGGGCCAAAAGGCTGAAATTTCTATTATTTTGTAACAAAATTGCAGAATTTTTTTTATTTTGGGGCAAAAATGCAGAAATTTCCCATATTTTGGGGCAAAAATGCAGAAATTTCTTTTATTTTGAGGTAAAAGGCTGAAATTCCCCTTATTTGGGGGCAAAAAGGCAGAAATTTCTCTTATTTTGGGGCAAAATTGCAGAAATTTCACTTATTTCAGGGTAATAAGTCAGAAATTTTTCTTATTTTGGGGCCAAAAAACAGAAATAACCTTTGTTTGGGGGGAAAAAGACAGAAATTCCACTTTTTTAGAGGCAAAAAAGCAGAAATTCCCTTTATTTTGGAGCAAAAATAAAGAAATTTCACTTTTTAAAGGCAAAAAGGTATGCATTCTTCTTATTTTTGGGCAAAAAGGCAGAAATTCCCCTTATTTTGGAGCAAAATTGCAGAAATTTCCCAAATTGTGGGGCAAAAATGCAGAAATTCTCCTTATTTTGGGGGAAAACACAGAAATTCCACTTATTTTGGAGCAAAATTCCAGAAATTTCACTTATTTTTGGGCAAAAAGGCTGAAATTTCTTTCATTTTGTTACAAAATTTTAGAAATTTTTCTTATTTTGTAGCAAAAAGGCAGAAATTTACCATATTATGGGGCAAAAATGCAGAAATTCCCCTTATTTTGAGGAAAAAGGCTGAAATTCCCCTTAATTGGGGGCAAACAGGCAGAAATTTCTTATTTTGTGACAAAATTGCAAAAATTTCACTTATAAAGGGTAATAAGTCAGAAATTTTCCTTACTTTGGGACAGAAGGCAGAAATTCTTAATATTTTGTGGCAAAAATGCAGAAATTCCCCTTATTTTGAGATAAAAAGGCTGAAATTCCCCTTATTTGGGGGCAAAAAGGCAGAAATTTCCATTATTTTGGGGCAAAATTGCAGAAATTTCTCTTATTTTAGGGTAATAAGTCAGAAATTTTCCTTATTTTGGGCAAAATAGACAGAAATTCTCTTTGCTTTGGGAAAAAAATACATAAATTCCACTAATTTAGAGGCAAAAAAGCAGAAATTCCCCTTATTTTGGGGCAAAATTGCAGAAATTTCACTTACTATAGGGTAATAAGTCAGAAATTTTCCTTATTTTGGGGCAAAAAATACAAAAATTACCTTTGTTTTAGGGGAAAAAAGACAGAAATTCCACTTATTTAGAGGCAAAAAAGCAGAAATTCCCCTTATTTTGGAGGAAAAATGAAGAAATTTCCCTTTTTTATGGCAAAAAGTTATGTATTCTTCTTTTTTCGGGAAAAAAGGGAGAAATTCCCCGTATTTTAAAGCAAAATTGCAGAAATTCCCCTAATTGTGGGGCAAAAAGGCAGAAATTCCCTATATGTTGGGGCAAAAAGACAGAAATTCTCCTTATTTTGGGGTAGAACTCAGAAATTCCACTTATTTTGGGGCAGAATTCCAGAGATTTCCCTTATTTTGGGGCAAAATTGCAGAAATTTCTTTTATTTTGGTACAAAATTTCAGATATTTTTCTTATTTTGGAGCAAAAAAGCAGAAATTTCCCATATTTTGGAGCAAAAATGCAGAAATTCCTTTTATTTTGAGGAAAAAGGCTGAAATTCCCCTAAATTGGGGGCAAAAAGTCAGAAATTTCCTTATTTTAGGGCAAAATTGCAAAAATTTCAATTATTACAGGGTAATAAGTAAGAAATTTTCCTTATTTTGGGGCAAAAAGGCAGAAATTCCTAATATGTTGTGGCAAAAATGCAGAAATTCCCCTTATTTTGAGGTAAAAAGGCTGAAATTAACTTTATTTGGGGGCCAAAAGGCAGAAATTTCTTTTATGTTGTTACAAAATTGCAGAATTTTTTTTATTTTGGGGCAAAAAGGCAGAAATTTCCCATATTTTGGGGCAAAAATGCAGAAATTTCTCTTATTTTGAGGTAAAAGGCTGAAATTCCCCTTATTTGGGGGCAAAAAGGCAGAAATTTCTCTTATTTTGGGGCAAAATTGCAGAAATTTCACTTAATTTAGGGTAATAAGTCAGAAATTTTCCTTATTTTGTGGCCAAAAATCAGAAATAACCTTTTTTTGGGGAAAAAGACAGTAATTCCACTTTTTTAGAGGCAAAAAAGCAGAAATTCCCCTTAATTTGGAGCAAAAATGAAGAAATTTCACTTATTAAGGGCAAAAAGGTATGCATTCTTCTTATTTTTGGGCAAAATAGCAGAAATTCCCCTTATTTTGGAGCAAAATTGCAGAAATTTCCCAAATTGTGGGGCAAAAATGCAGAAATTCCCAATATGTTGGGGCAAAAATACAGAAATTCTCCTTATTTTGGGGCAAAACTCAGAAATTCCACTTATTTTGGGGCATAATTCCAATAATTTCCCTTATTTTGGGGCAAAATTGCAGAAATTCACTTATTTTGGGCAAAATTGCAGAAAATTCACTTATTTCAGAAAAAAAGCATAAATTTTTTATTTTGGGGCAAAATTGCAGAAATTTCACTTATTTCAGGGTAATAAGTCAGAAATTTTCCTTATTTTGGGGCAAAAAGGCAGAAATTCCTAATATTTTGTGGCAAAAATGCAGAAATTCCCCTTTTTTTGAGGTAAAAATGCTGAAATTCCCCTTATTTGGGGGCAAAAAGGCAGAAATTTCCATTATTTTGGGCCACAATTGCAGAAATTTCACTTATTTCAGGGTAATAAGTCAGGAATTTTCCTTATATTGGTGCAAAAAAGACAGAAATTCCCTTTGTTTTGGGGGAAAAATACATAAATTCCACTTATTTAGAGGCAAAAAAGCAGAAATTCCCCTTATTTTGGAGCAATAATGAAGAAATTTCACTTTTTTATGGCAAAAAGCTATGCATTCTTCTTATTTTCGGGCAAAAAGGCAGAAATTCCCCATATTTTGGAGCAAAATTGCAGAAATTCCCCTAATTGTGGGGCAAAAATGCAGAAATTCACTATATGTTAAGGCAAAAAGACAGAAATTCTCTTTATTTTGGGGCAAAACTCATAAATTCCTATTATTTTGGAGCGAAATTCCAGAAATTTCACTTATTTTGGGGCAAAAAGGCAGAAATTTCTATTATTTTGGTACAAAATTTAGAAATTTTTCTTATTTTGTAGCAAAAAGGCAGAAATTTCCCATATTTTGGGGCAAAAATGCAGAAATTCCCCTTATTTTGAGGAAAAAGGCTGAAATTTCCCTTACTTGGGGGCAAACAGGCAGAAATTTCCTTATTTTGTGGCAAAATTGCAAAAATTTCACTTACTTCAGGGTAATAAGTCAGAAATTTTTTTTATTTTGGGGCAAAAAGGCAAAAATTCCTAATATTTTGTGGCAAAATGCAGAAATTCCCCTAATTTTGAGATAAAAAGGCTGAAATTCCCCTTATTTGGGCGCAAAAAGGCAGAAATTTCCATTATTTTGGGGCAAAATTGCAGAAATTTCACTTATTTTAGGGTAATAAGTCAGAAATTTTCCTTATTTTGGGCAAAAAAGACAGAATTTCCCTTTGTTTTGGGGGAAAAATACATAAATTCCACTTATTTAGAGGCAAAAAAGCAGAAATGCTCCTTATTTTGGGGCAAAATTGCAGAAATTTCACTTACTTCAGGGTAATAAGTCAGAAATTTTCCTTATTTTGTGGCAAAAAATACAGAAATTACCTTTGTTTTCGGGGAAAAAGACAGAAATTCCACTTATTTAGAGGCAAAAAAGCAGAAATTCCCCTTATTTTGGAGCAAAAATGAAGAAATTTCCCTTTTTTATGGCAAAAAGTTATGCATTCTTCTTATTTTCAGGCAAAAAGGCAGAAATTCCCCGTATTTTGGAGCAAAATTGCAGAAATTCCCTTAATTGTGGGGCAAAAAGGCAGAAATTCCCTATATGTTGGGGCAAAAAGACAGAAATTCTCCTAATTTTGGGGCAGAACTCAGAAATTCCGCTTATTTTGGGGCAAAATTCTAAAGATTTCCCTTATTTTTGGGCAAAATTGCAGAAATTTCACTTATTTCAAAAAAAAGCAGAAATTTTCTTATTTTGGGGCAAGAAGGCAGAAATTTCTTTTATTTTGGTAAAAAATTGCAGAAATTTTTCTTATTTTGGAGCAAAAAAGCAGAAATTTCCCATATTTTGGGGCAAAAATGCCAAAATTCCCCTTATGTTGATGAAAAAGGCTGAAATTCCCCTTAATTGGAAGCAAAAAGTCAGAAATTTCCTTATTTTGGGGCAAAATTGCAAAAATTTCACTTAATTCAGGGTAATAAGTAAGAAATTTTCCTTATTTTGGGGCAAAAAGGCAGAAATTCCTAATATTTTGTGGCAAAAATGCAAAAATTCCCCTTATTTTGAGGTAAAAAGGCTGAAATTCCCATTATTTGGGGGCAAAAAGGCAGAAATTTCCCTTATTTTGGGGCAAAATTGCAAAATTTCACTTATTTCATTATAATAAGTAAGAAATTTTCCTTATTTTGGGCAAAAAAAACAGAAATTCCCTATGTTTTGGGGGAAAAATACATAAATTCCACTTATTTAGAGGCAAAAAAGCAGAAATTCCCCTTATTTAGGAGCAAAAATGAAGAAATTTCCCTTTTTTATGGCAAAAAGGTATGCATTCTTCTTATTTTCGGGCAAAAAGGCAGAAATTCCCCGTATTTTGGAGCAAAATTGCAGAAATTCCCCTAATTGTGGGTCAAAAAGGCAGAAATTCCCTATATGTTGGGGCAAAAAGACAGAAATTCTCCTTATTTTGGGGCAAAACTCAGAAATTCCACTTATTTTGGGGCAAAAATCCAGAAATTTCTCTTATTTTGGGGCAAAATTGCAGAAATTTCACTTATTTTGGGACAAACTTGGAGAAATTTCACTTATTTCAGGGAAAAAAGGCAGAAATTTTCTTTATTTTGGGGCAAAAGGGCTGAAATTCCTAATATTTTGTGGCAAAAATGCAGAAATTCCCCTTACTTTTAGGTAAAAAGGCTGAAATTCCCCATATTTGGGGGCAAAAGGGCAGAAATTTCCCTTATTTTGGGGCAAAATTGCAGAAATTTCACTTATTTCAGGATAATAAGTCAGAAATTTTTTTTATTTAGGGCAAAAAAGACAAAAATTCCCTTTGTTTTGGGGGAAAAAGACAGAAATTACACTTATTTAGAGGCAAAAAAGCAGAAATTCCCCTTATTTTGAAGCAAAAATGAAGAAATTTCCATTTTTTATGGCAAAAAGGTATGCATTCTTCTTATTTTCGGACAAAAAGGCAGAAATTCCCCGTATTTTGGAGCAAAATTGCAGAAATTCCCTTAAAGGTGGGGCAAAAAAGCAGAAATTCCCTATATGTTGGGGCAAAAGGACAGAAATTCTCCTTATTTTGGGGCAAAACTCAGAAATACCACTTATTTTGGAGCAAAATTCCAGAAATTTCCCTTATTTTGGAACAAAATTGCAGAAATTTCACTTATTTTGGGCAAAATTGCAGAAATTTAACTTATTTTAGAAAAAAAGCAGAAATTTTCTTATTTTGGGGCAAAAAGGCAGAATTTTTTTTATTTTGGTACAAAATTGCAGAATTTTTTCTCATTTTGGGGCTAAAACGCAGAAATTTCCCATATTTTGGGGCAAAAATGCAAAAATTTCACTTATTTTAGGGTAATAAGTCAGAAATTTTCCTTATTTTGGGCAAAAAACACAGAATTTCCCTTTGTTTTGGGGGAAAAATACAAAAATTCCACTTATTTAGAGGCAAAAAAGCAGAAATTCTCCTTATTTTGGGGCAAAATTGCAGAAATTTCACTTACTTCAGGGTAATAAGTCAGAAATTTTCCTTATTTTGTGGCAAAAAATACAGAAATTACCTTTTTTTTCGGGGAAAAAGACAGAAATTCCACTTATTTAGAGGCAAAAAAGCAGAAATTCCCCTTATTTTGGAGCAAAAATGAAGAAATTTCCCTTTTTTATGGCAAAAAGTTATGCATTCTTCCTATTTTCAGGCAAAAAGGCAGAAATTCCCCGTATTTTGGAGCAAAATTGCAGAAATTCCCTTAATTGTGGGGCAAAAAGGCAGAAATTCCCTATATGTTGGGGCAAAAAGACAGAAATTCTCCTAATTTTGGGGCAGAACTCAGAAATTCCACTTATTTTGGGGCAAAATTCTAAAGATTTCCCTTATTTTTGGGCAAAATTGCAGAAATTTCACTTATTTCAAAAAAAAGCAGAAATTTTCTTATTTTGGGGCAAGAAGGCAGAAATTTCTTTTATTTTGGTAAAAAATTGCAGAAATTTTTCTTATTTTGGAGCAAAAAAGCAGAAATTTCCCATATTTTGGGGCAAAAATGCAGAAATTCCCCTTATTTTGAGGTAAAAAGGCTGAAATTCCCCTTATTTGGGGGCAAAAAGGCAGAAATTTCCATTATTTTGGGGCACAATTGCAGAAATTTCACTTATTTCAGGGTAATAATTCAGGAATTTTCCTTATTTTGGTGCAAAGAAGACAGAAATTCCCTTTGTTTTGGGGGAAAAATACATAAATTCCACTTATTTAGATGCAAAAAAGCAGAAATTCCCCTTATTTTGGAGCAATAATGAAGAAATTTCACTTTTTTATGACAAAAAGCTATGCATTCTTCTTATTTTCGGGCAAAAAGGCAGAAATTCCCCATATTTTGGAGCAAAATTGCAGAAATTCCCCTAATTGTGGGGCAAAAAGGCAGAAATTCCCTATATGTTAAGGCAAAAAGACAGAAATTCTCTTTATTTTGGGGCAAAACTCAGAAATTCCTCTTATTTTGGAGCGAAATTCCAGAAATTTCACTTATTTTGGGGCAAAAAGGCAGAAATTTCTATTATTTTGGTACAAAATTGTAGAAATTTTTCTTATTTTGTAGCAAAAAGGCAGAAATTTCCCATATTTTGGGGCAAAAATGCAGAAATTCCCCTTATTTTGAGGAAAAAGCCTGAAATTCCCCTTAATTGGGGGCAAACAGGCAGAAATTTCCTTATTTTGTGGCAAAATTGCAAAAATTTCACTTACTTCAGGGTAATAAGTCAGAAATTTTTCTTATTTTGGGGCAAAAAGGCAGAAATTCCTAATATTTTGTGGCAAAATGCAGAAATTCCCCTTATTTTGAGATAAAAAGCCTGAAATTCCCCTTATTTGGGGGCAAAAAGGCAGAAATTTCCATTATTTTGGGGCAAAATTGCAGAAATTTCACTTATTTTAGGGTAATAAGTCAGAAATTTTCCTTATTTTTGGCAAAAAAGACAGAATTTCCATTTGTTTTGGGGGAAAAATACATAAATTCCACTTATTTAGAGGCAAAAAAGCAGAAATGCTCCTTATTTTCGGGCAAAATTGCAGAAATTTCACTTACTTCAGGGTAATAATCAGAAATTTTCCTTATTTTGTGGCAAAAAATACAGAAATTACCTTTGTTTTCGGGGAAAAAGACAGAAATTCCACTTATTTAGAGGCAAAAAAGCAGAAATTCCCCTTATTTTGGAGCAAAAATGAAGAAATTTCCCTTTTTTATGGCAAAAAGTTATGCATTCTTCTTATTTTCAGGCAAAAAGGCAGAAATTCCCCGTATTTTGGAGCAAAATTGCAGAAATTCCCCTAATTGTGGGGCAAAAAGGCAGAAATTCCCTATATGTTTGGGCAAAAAGACAGAAATTCTCCTAATTTTGGGGCAGAACTCAGAAATTCCACTTATTTTGGGGCAAAATTCTAAAGATTTCCCTTATTTTTGGGCAAAATTGCAGAAATTTCACTTATTTCAAAAAAAAGCAGAAATTTTCTTATTTTGGGGCAAGAAGGCAGAAATTTCTTTTATTTTGGTAAAAAATTGCAGAAATTTTTCTTATTTTGGAGCAAAAAAGCAGAAATTTCCCATATTTTGGGGCAAAAATGCCGAAATTCCCCTTATGTTGATGAAAAAGGCTGAAATTCCCCTTAATTGGAAGCAAAAAGTCAGAAATTTCCTTATTTTGGGGCAAAATTGCAAAAATTTCACTTAATTCAGGGTAATAAGTAAGAAATTTTCCTTATTTTGGGGCAAAAAGGCAGAAATTCCTAATATTTTGTGGCACAAATGCAAAAATTCCCCTTATTTTGAGGTAAAAAGGCTGAAATTCCCATCATTTGGGGGCAAAAAAGCAGAAATTTCCCTTATTTTGGGGCAAAATTGCAGAAATTTCACTTATTTCAGGATAATAAGTCAGAAATTTTCATTATTTTGGGCAAAAAAGACAGAAATTCCCTTTGTTTTGGGGGAAAAATACATAAATTCCACTTATTTAGAGGCAAAAAAGCAGAAATTCCCCTTATTTAGGAGCAAAAATGAAGAAATTTCCCTTTTTTATGGCAAAAAGTTATGCATTCTTCTTATTTTCGGGCAAAAAGGCAGAAATTCCCCGTATTTTGGAGCAAAATTGCAGAAATTCCCCTAATTGTGGGGCAAAAAGGCAGAAATTCCCTATATGTTAAGGCAAAAAGACAGAAATTCTCTTTATTTTGGGACAAAACTCAGAAATTCCTCTTATTTTGGAGCAAAATTCCAGAAATTTCACTTATTTTGGGGCAAAAAGGCAGTAATTTCTATTATTTTGGTACAAAATTGTAGAAATTTTTCTTATTTTGTAGGAAAAAAGGCAGAAATTTCCCATATTTTGGGGCAAAATTGCAGATATTTCACTTATTTTAGGGTAATAAGTCAGAAATTTCCTTATTTTGGGGCAAAAAGGCAGAAATTCCTAATATTTTGTGGCAAAAATGCAGAAATGTTACTTATTTTGAGGTAAAAAGACTGAAATTCCCCTTATTTGAAGGCAAAAAGGCAGAAATTTCCCAAATTTTGGGGCAAAATTGCAGAAATTTTACTTATTTCAGGGTAATAAATCAGAAATTTCCCTTATTTTGGGGCAAAAAAGACAGAAATTCCTTTTGTTTTGGGGGAAAAAACAGAAATTCCAATTATTTAGAGGAAAAAAGCAGAAATTCCTCTTATTTTGGAGCAAAAATGAAAAAATTTCACTTTTTTATGGCAAAAAGGTATGCATTCTTATTTTCGGACAAAAAGGCAGAAATTCCTCGTATTATGGAGCAAAATTGCATGAATTCCCCTAATTGTGGGGCAAAAAGTCAGAAATTCCTTATATGTTGGGGCAAAATAACAGAAATTCTCTTTATTTTGTAGCAAAACTCAGAAATTTCACTTATTTTGTGGCAAAATTGCAGAAATTTCAGTTATTTCAGAAAAAAAAGCAGAAATTTTCTTATTTTAAGGCAAAAAGGCAGAAATTTCTTTTAATTTGGTAAAAAATTGCAGAATTTTTTTTTATTTTGGGGCAAAAAGGCAGAAATTTTCCATATTTTGGGGCAAAAATGCAGAAATTCCCCTTATTTTGGGGTAAAAATGCTGAAATTCCCTTATTTGGGGGCAAAAAAGCAGAAATTTCACTTATTTTGGGACAAAATTGCAGAAATTTTCCGTATTTTGGTGCAAAAAACACAGAAATTCCCTTTGTTTTGGGGGAAAAAGACAGAAATTCCACTCATTTAGAGGCAAAAAAAGCGGAAATTCCCCTCATTTTGGAGCAAAAATGAAGAAATTTCTCTTTTTTATGGCAAAAAGGTATGCATTCTACTTATTTTCGGGCAAAAAGGCAGAAATTCCCCGTATTTTGGAGCAAAATTGCAGAAATTCCCCTAATTGTGGGGCAACAAGGCAGAAATTCCCTATATGTTGGGGCAAAAATACAGAAATTCTCATTATTTTGGGGCAAAACTCAAAAATTCCACATATTTGGGGGCAAAATTCCATAAATTTCCCTTATTTTGGGACAAAATTGCTGAAATTTCACTTATTTGGGGGCAAAATTTCAGAAATTTCAATTATTTCAGGGAAAAAAGGCAGTAATTTTCTTTATTTTGAAGCAAAAAGGCTGAAATTCCTAATATTTTGTGGCAAAAATGCAGAAATTCCCCTTACTTTTAGGTAAAAAGGCTGAAATTTCTCATATTTGGGGGCAAAAAGGCAGAAATTTCCCTTATTTTGGGGCAAAATTGCAGAAATTTCACTTATTTCAGGGTAATAAGTCAGAAATTTTTTTAATTTTGGGGCAAAAAAGACAGAAGTTCCCTTTGTTTGGGGGCAAAAAGACAGAAATTCCACTTATTTAGAGGCAAAAAAGCAAAAATTTTCCTTATTTTGGAGCAAAAATGAAGAAATTTCCCCTTTTTATGGCAAAAAGGTATGCATTCTTCTTATTTTCGGACAAAAAGGCAGAAATTCCCCATATTTTGGAGCAAAATTGCAGAAATTCCCCTAATTGTGGGTCAAAAAGGCAGAAATTCCCTATATGTTGTGGCAAAAAGACAGAAATTCTCCTTATTTTTGAGCAAAACTCAGAAATTCCACTTATTTTGGGGCAAAATTCCAGAAATTTCCCTTATTTTGGGGCAAAATTGCAGAAATTTCACTTATTTTGGGACAAAATTGGAGAAATTTCACTTATTTCAGGGAAAAAAGGCAGAAATTTTCTTTATTTTGGGGCAAAAGGGCTGAAATTCCTAATATTTTGTGGCAAAAATGCAGAAATTCCCCTTACTTTTAGGTAAAAAGGCTGAAATTCCCCATATTTGGGGGCAAAAGGGCAGAAATTTCCCTTATTTTGGGGCAAAATTGCAGAAATTTCACTTATTTCAGGGTAATAAGTCAGAAATTTATTTTGTTTAGGGCAAAAAAGACAAAAATTCCCTTTGTTTTGGGGGAAAAAGACAGAAATTACACTTATTTAGAGGCAAAAAAGCAGAAATTCCCCTTATTTTGAAGCAAAAATGAAGAAATTTCCATTTTTTATGGCAAAAAGGTATGCATTCTTCTTATTTTCGGACAAAAAGGCAGAAATTCCCCGTATTTTGGAGCAAAATTGCAGAAATTCCCTTAAAGGTGGGGCAAAAAGGCAGAAATTCCCTATATGTTGGGGCAAAAGGACAGAAATTCTCCTTATTTTGGAGCAAAACTCAGAAATACCACTTATTTTGGAGCAAAATTCCAGAAATTTCCCTTATTTTGGAACAAAATTGCAGAAATTTCACTTATTTTGGGCAAAATTGAAGAAATTTCACTTATTTTATTAAAAAGCAGAAATTTTCTTATTTTGGGGCAAAAAGGCAGAATTTTTTTTATTTTGGTACAAAATTGCCGAAATTTTTCTTATTTTGGGGCTAAAACGCAGAAATTTCCCATATTTTGGGGCAAAAATGCAGAAATTTCCCTTATTTTGAGGTAAATAGGCTGAAATTCCCCTTATTTGGGGGTAAAAAGGCAGCAAAAATTGCAGCAATTTCACTTATTTAAGGGTAATAAGTCAGAAATTTTCTTTATTTTGGGGCCAAATAACAGAAATTCCCTTTGTTTGGGGGGAAAAGACAGAAATTCCACTTTTTTAGAGGCAAAAAGCAGAAATTCCCCTTATTTTGGAGCAAAAATGAAGAAATATCACTTTTTAAGGGCAAAAAAATATGCATTCTTCTTATTTTTGGGCAAAAAGGCCAAAATTCCCCTTATTTTGGAGCAAAATTGCAGAAATTTCCCAAATTGTTGGACAGAAAGGCAGAAATTCCCAATAAGTTGGGGCAAAAAGACAGAAATTCTCCTTATTTTAAGGCCAAACTCAGAAATTCCACTTATTTTGTAGCAAAGTTCCAGAAATTTCACTTATTTTTGGGCAAAATTGCAGAAATTACACTTATTTTGTGGCAAAATTGCAGAAATTTCACTTATTTCAAAAAAAATGAAATTTTCTTATTTTGGGGCAAAAAGGCAGAAATTTTTTTATTTTGGTACAAAATTGCAGAAATTTTTCTTATTTTGGAGTAAAAAGGCAGAAATTTCCTATATTTTGGGGCAAAAATGCAGAAATTCCCCTTATTTTGAGGAAAAAAGGCTGAAATTCCCCTTAATTGGGGGCAAATAGGCAGAAATTTCCTTATTTTGTGGCAAAATTGAAAAATTTCACTTATTTCAGGGTAATAAGTCAGAAATTTTCTTTATTTTGGGGCAAAAAGACAGAAATTCCCTTTGTTTTTGAGGAAAAAGACAGAAATTCCACTTTTTGAGAGGCAAAAAACCAGAACTTCTTTTTATTTTGGAGCAAAAATGAAGAAATTTCTCTTTTTTGTGGCAAAAGGTATACATTCTCCTTATTTTCAGGCTAAAAAGCAGAAATTCTTTGTATTTTGGAGCAAAATTGCAGAAATTCCCCTAATTGTGGGGCAAAAATGCAGAAATTCCCTATATGTTAGGGCAAAAAACAGAAATTCTTCTTATTTTAGGGCAAAACTCAGAAATTCCACTTGTTTTGGGGCAAAATTCCAGAAATTTTTCATATTTTGGGGCAAAATTGCAGAAATTTCACTTATTTTGGGACAAAATTGGAGAAATTTCACTTATTTCAGAGAAAAAAGGCAGAAATTTTCCTTATTTTGGGGCAAAAAGGCAGAAACTTCCCATATTTTGGTACAAAATTGCAGAAATTTTTCGTATTTTGGGCAAAAAGACAGAAATTTCCCATATTTTGGGGCAAAAATGCAGAAATTCCCCTTATTTTGAGGTAAAAAGGCTGAAATTCTCTTTATTTGGGGGTAAAAAGGCAGAAATTTCCCTTATTTTGAGGCAAAATTGCAGAAATTTCACTTATTTCAGGGTAATAAGTCAGAAATTTTCCTTATTTTGAAGCAAAAAAGACAGAAAATCCTTTTGTTTTGGGGGAAAAAGACAGAAATTCCACTTATTTAGAGGCATAAAAGCAGAAATTCCCCTCATTTTGGAGCAAAAATGAAAAAATTTCCCTTTTTTATGGCAAAAAGATATGCATTCTTATTATTTTCGGAGAAAAAAAGCAGAAATTCCCCGTATTTTGGAGCAAAATTGCAGAAATTCCACTAATTGTGGGGCAAAAAGGCAGAAATTCCCTATATGTTGGGGCAAAAAACAGAAATTCTCCTAATTTTAGGGCAAAACGCAGAAATTTAACGTATTTTGGGGCAAAATTGCAGAATTTTCACTTATTTCAGAAAAAAAAGCACAAATTTTCTTATTTTGAGGCTAAAAGGCAGAAATTTCTTTTATTTTGTTACAAAATTGCAGAATTTTTTCTTATTTTGGGGTAAAAAAGCAGAAATTTCCCATATTTTGGGGCAAAAATGCAGAAATTTCTCTTATTTTGAGGTAAAAGGCTGAAATTGCCCTAATTTGGGGGTAAAAAGGCAGAAATTTCTCTTATTTTGGGGCAAAATTGCAGAAATTTCACTTATTTCAGGGTAATAAGTCAGAAATTTTCCTTATTTTGGGGCCAAAAAACAGAAATTCCCTTTTTTTTGGGGGGAAAAGACAGAAATTCCACTTTTTTAGAGGCAAAAAGCAGAAATTCCCCTTATTTTGGAGCAAAAATGAAGAAATATCAATTTTAAGGACAAAAAGGTATGCATTCTTCTTATTTTTGGGCAAAAAGGCCAAAATTCCCCTTATTTTGGAGCTAAATTGGAGAAATTTCCCAAATTGTGGGACAGAAAGGCAGAAATTCCCTATATGTTGGGGCAAAAAGACAGAAATTCTCCTTATTAGGGCAAAACTCAGAAATTCCACTTATTTTGGGGCAAAATTCAAGAAATTTCACTTATTTTGGGGCAAAATTGCAGAAATTACTCTTATTTTGTGGCAAAATTGCAGAAATTTCACTTATTTCAAAAAAAATGAAATTTTCTTATTTTGGGGCAAAAAGGCAGAAATTTTTTTATTTTGGTACAAAATTGCAGAAATTTTTCTTATTTTGGAGTAAAAAGGCAGAAATTTCCTATATTTTGGGGCAAAAATGCAGAAATTCTTCTTATTTTGAGGAAAAAGGCTGAAATTCCCCTTAATTGGGGGCAAAAAGGCAGAAATTTCCTTATTTTGGGACAAAATTGCAAAAATTTCACTTATTTCAGAATAATAAGTCAGAAATTTTCTTTATTTTGGGGCAAAAAGACAGAAATTCCCTTTGTTTTTGGGGAAAAAGACAGAAATTCCACTTTTTTAGAGGCAAAAAGCAGAAATTCCCTTATTTTGGAGCAAAAATGAAGAAATTTCTCTTTTTTGTGGCAAAAGGTATACATTCCTCTTATTTTCAGGCTAAAAAGCAGAAATTCTTTGTATTTTGGAGCAAAATTGCAGAAATTCTCCTAATTGTGGGGCAAAAAGGCAGAAATTCCATATATGTTAAGGCAAAAAACAGAATTTCTCCTTATTTTGGGGCAAAACTCAGAAATTCCACTTATTTTGGGGCAAAATTCCAGAAATTTCCCATATTTTGGGGCAAAATTGCAGAAATTTCACTTATTTTGGGGAAAAATTGCAAAAATTTCACTTATTTCAGGGAAAAAAGGCAGAAATTTTCCTTATTTTTGGGCAAAACACAGAAATTCCTAATATTTTGTGGCAAAAATGCAGAAATTCCCCTTATTTTGAGGTAAAAAGGCTGAAATTACCCTTATTTGGGGACAAAAATGCAGAAATTTCCCTTATTTTGGGGCAAAATTGCAGAAATTTCACTTATTTCAGAATATTAAGTCAGAAATTTTCCTTATTTTGGTGCAAAAAAGACAGAAATTCCCTTTGTTTTGGGGGAAAAAGACAGAAATTCCACATATTTCGAGGCAAAAAAGCAGAAATTCCCCTTACTTTGGAGCAAAATTACAGAAATTTCCCTTTTTTATGGCAAAAAGGTATGCATTCTTCTTATTTTCGGGCAAAAAGGCAGAAATTCCCTGTATTCTGGAGAAAAATTGCAGAAATTAACCTAATTGTGGGGCAAAAAGGCAGAAATTCCCTATATGTTGGGGCAAAAAGACAGAAATTTTCCTTATTTAGGGGCAAAACTCAGAAATTGCACTTATTTTGGGGCAAAATTCCAGAAATTTCCTTTATTTTGGGGCAAAATTGCAGAAATTTCACTTATTTTGGGGCAAAATTGGAGAAATTTCACTTATTTCAGGGAAAAAAAGCAGAAATTTTCTTATTTTGGGGCATAAAGGCAGAAATTTCCCATATTGTGGTACAAAATTGCCGAAATTTTTCTTATTTTGGGCAAAAAGGCATAAATTCCCATATTTTGGGGGAAAATTCAGAAATTCCCCTTATTTTGAGGTAAAAAGGCTGAAATTCCTTTTATTTGGGGGTAAAAAGGCAGAAATTTCCCTTATTTTGGGGCAAAATTGCAGAAATTTCACTTATTTCAGGGTAATAAGTTAGAAGTTTTCCTTATTTTGGGGCAAAAAAGACAGAAATTCCCTTTGTTTTGGGGGAAAAAGACAGAAATTCCACTTATTTAGAGGCATAAAAGCAGAAATTCTCCTCATTTTGGAACAAAAATGAAGAAATTTCCATTTTTTTTGGCAAAAAGGTATGCATTCTTATTATTTTCGGACAAAAAATGCAGAAATTCCATGTATTTTGGAGCAAAATTGCAGAAATTCCCCTAATTGTGCGGCAAAAAGGCAGAAATTCCCTATATGTTGAGGCAAAAAAAGAGAAATTCTCCTTATTTTAGGGCAAAACTCAGAAATTTAACTTATTTTGGGGCAAAATTGCAGAAATTTCACTTATTTCAGAAAAAAAAGCAGAAATTTTCTTATTTTGGGGCCAAAAGTCAGAAATTTCTTTTATTTTGTAACAAAATTACAGAATTTTTTCTTATTTTGGGGCAAAAAGAAGGAAATTTCCCATATTTGGGGCAAAAATTCAGAAATTTCTCTTATTTTGAGGTAAAAGGCTGAAATTCCCCTTTTTTGGGGGCAAAATTCAGAAATTTCTCTTATTTTGGGGCAAAATTGCAGAAATTTCACTTATTTCAGGGTAATAAGTCAGAAATTTTTCTTATTTTGGGGCCAAAAAACAGAAATTCCCTTTGTTTTGGGGGAAAAAGACAGAAATTTTACTTTTTTAGAGGCAAAAAAGAAGAAATTCCCCTTATTTTAGAGCAAAAATGAAGAAATTTCACTTTTTAAGGGCATAAAGGTATGCATTCTTCTTATTTTTGGGCAAAAAGGCCGAAATTCTCTTTATTTTGGAGCAAAATTGCAGAAATTTCCCAAATTGTGGGACAAAAAGGCAGAAATTCACTAAATGTTGGGGCAAAAAGACAGAAATTCCCCTTATTTTAGGGCAAAACTAAGAAATTCCACTTATTTTGGAGCAAAATTCCAGAAATTTCACTTATTTTGGGGCAAAATTGCAGAAATTACATTTATTTTGGGGCAAAATTGCAGAAATTTCATTTATTTCAAAAAAAATGAAATTTTCTTATTTTGGGGCAAAAAGGCAGAAATTTTTTTTATTTTGGTACAAAATTGCAGAAATTTTTCTTATTTTGGAGTAAAAAGGCAGAAATTTCTTATATTTTGGGGCAAAAATGCAGAAATTCCCCTTTTTGAGGAAAAAGGCTGAAATTCTCCTTATTTGGGGGCAAAAAGGCAGAAATTCCCTTATTTTGGGGCAAAATTGCAAAAATATCACTAATTTCAGGGTAATAAGTAAGAAATTTTCCTTATTTTGGGGCAAAAAGACAGAAATTCCCTTTGTTTTTGGGGAAAAAGTAAGAAATTCCACTTTTATAGAGGCAAAAAAGCAGAAATTTCTTTTATTTTGGAGCAAAAATGAAGAAATTTCTCTTTTTTGTGGCAAAAGGTATACATTCCCCTTATTTTCAGGCTAAAAACCAGAAATTCTTTGTATTTTGGAGCAAAATTGCAGAAATTCCCCTAATTGTGGGGCAAAAAGGCAGAAATTCCCTATATGTTAGGGCAAAAAACAGAAATTCTCCTTATTTTGGGGCAAAACTCAGAAATTCCACTTATTTTGGGGCAAAATTCCAGAAATTTCCCTTATTTTGGGAAAAATTGCAGAAATATCACTTATTTTGGGGCAAAATTGCAGAAATTTCACTTATTTCCGTGAAAAAATGCAGAAATTATCCTTATTTTGGGGCAAAAAGGCAGAAATTCCTAATATTATGTGGCAAAAATGCAGAAATTCCTTTTATTTTGAGGTCAAAAGGCTGAAATTCCCCTTATTTGGGGGCAAAGAGGCAGAAATTTCCCTTATTTTGGGGAAAAATTGCAGAAATTTCACTTATTTCAGAATAATAAGTCAGAAATTTTCCTTATTTTCGGCAAAAAAGACAGAAATTCCCTTTGTTTTGGGGGTAAAATACATAAATTCCACTTATTTAAAGGCAAAAAAGCAGAATTTTTCCTTATTTTGGGGCAAAATTGCAGAAATTTTACTTACTTCAGGGTAATAAGTCAGAAATTTTTTTATTTTGGGGCAAAAAAGACAGAAATTACCTTTGTTTTGGGGGAAAAGAACAGAAATTCCACTTATTTGGAGGCAAAAAAGCAGAAATTCCCCTTATTTTGGAGCAAAAATGAAGAAATTTCCCTTTTTCATGGCAAAAAGTTATGCATTCTTCTTATTTTCGGGCAAAAAGTCAGAAATTCCCCTAATTGTGGGGCAAAAAGGCAGAAATTCCCTATATGTTGGGGCAAAAAGACAGAAATTCTCCTTATTTGGGGGCAAAACTCAGAAATTCCACTTATTTTGGGGCAAAATTCCAGAGATTTCCTTTATTTTGGGGCAAAATTGCAGAAATTTCACTTATTTCAGGAAAAAAGGCAGAAATTTTTCTTATTTTGGGGCAAAAAGGCAGAAATTCCTATTATTTTGTGGCAAAAATGCAGAAATTCCCCTTATTTTGAGGTAAAAGTGTGAAATTCCCCTTATTTGTGGGCAAAAAGGCAGAAATTTCCCTTATGTTGGGGCAAAATTGCAGAAATTTCACTTATTTTAGGGTAATAAGTCAGAAAATTTCCTTATTTTGGTGCAAAAAAGACAGAAATTCCTTTTGTTTTGGGGGAAAAAGACAGAAATTCCACATATTTAGAGGCAAAAAAGCAGAAATTCCTCTTATTTTGGAGCAAAATTACAGAAATTTGACTTTTTTATGGCAAAAAGGTATGCATTCTTCTTATTTTCGGGCAAAAAGGCAGAAATTTCCCGTATTTTGGAGCAAAATTGCAGAAATTAACCTAATTGTGGGACAAAAAGGCAGAAATTTCCTATATGTTGGGGCAAAAAGACAGAAATTCTCTTTATTTTTGGGGCAAAACTCAGAAATTCCACTTATTTTGGGGCAAAATTTCAGAAATTTTTTTTATTTTGGGGTAAAATTGCAGAAATTTCACTTATTTTGGGGCAAAATTGGAGAAATTTCACTTATTTCAGGGAAAAAAGCAGAAATTTTCTTATTTTGGGGCAAAAAGTCAGAAATTTCCCATATTTTGGTACAAAATTGCAGAAATTTTTCTTATTTTGGGCAAAAAGGCATAAATTTCTAATATTTTGAGGCAAAAATGCAGAAATTCTCCTTATTTTGTGGTAAAAAGGCTGAAATTCCCCTTATTTGGAGGTAAAAAGGCAGAAATTTCTCTCATTTTGGGGCAAAATTGCAGAAATTTCACTTATTTTAGGGCAAAAAGTCAGAAATTTGCCTTATTTTTGGGCAAAAAGCAGAAATTCCCCTAATTTTGGGGCCAAAAACAGAAATTCCCCTTATTTTTGGGTAAAATTGCAGAAATTTCAAATATTTCAGTGCAAAAAGGCAGAAATTCCACTTAATTTTAGGCAATAAGGCAGAAATTTTCTGTATTTTGAAGCAAAATCTCAGAAATTCCCTTTATATTGGTGCAAAAATGGAGAAATTCCCATTATTTTGGTGTAATAAGGAAGAAATTCCCTGTGTTTGGAAGCAAAATTGCACAAATTCCCCTAATTTTGAGGGAAAATGCAGAAATTCAAATTATTTCAGGGCAAATAGACAGAAATTCTCCTTATTTCAGGGCATAACGTCAGAAATTCCCCTTATTTTGGGGCAAAATTGCAGAAATATCCCTTAATTTGTGGCAAAATTGCAGAAATTTTTCTTATTTTGGGCAAAATTGCAGAAATTTCACTTATTTCAGGAAAAGAAGGCAGGAATTTCTCTTATTTTGGGGCAAAAAGGCAGAAATTTCTTTTATTTTGGTACAAAATTGCAGAAATTTTCTTTATTTTGGGGCAAAAATGCAGAAATTCCCCTTATTTTGTGGCAAAAATGCAGAAATTTCCCTTATTTTGAGGCAAAATTGCAGAAATTACCTTTATTTTGGTGCAATAAGGCAGAAATTCCCCATATTTTGAAGCAAAATTGCACAAATTCCCCAAATTTTGAGAGAAATTGCAGAAATTCACATTATTTTGGGGCAAAAAGAAAGAAATTCTCCTTATTTCACGGCAAAAATTCAGAAATTCCCCTTATTTTGGGGCAAAATTGCAGAAATTTTCCTTATTTTGTGGAAAAATTGCAGAAATTTTTCTTATTATGGGCAAAATTGCAGAAATTTCACTTATTTCAGGGAAAGAAGGCAGGAATTTCTTTTATTTTGGGGCAAAAAGGCAGAAATTTCTTTTATTTTGGTACAAAATTGAAGGAATTTTCTTTATTTTGAGGCAAAAATGCAGAAATTCCCCATATTTTGGGGCAAAAAGGCAGAGATTCCCCTTATTATGAGGTAAAAAGGCTGAAATTCCTTTTATTTTGGGGCAAAAAGACAGAAATTTCCCTTATTTTGTGGCAGAAAGGCAGAAATTTCCCTTATTTTGGGGCAAAATTGCAGAAATTTCCTTTATTTTCGGGCAAAATTTTAGAAATTTCTTTTATTTTGGTACAGAATTGCAGAAATTTTTCTTATTTTGTGGCAAAAAGGCAGAAATTCCTCATATTTTGGTGCAAAAATGCTGAAATTCCCCTTATTTTGAGGTAAAATGAAAAATTCCCCATATTATTGTGCAAAAAGGCAGAAATTCCCTACATTTTGGGGCAAAAAGGCACAAATTTCCCTTATTTTCGGGCAAAATTGCAGAAATTTCATTTATTTCAGGGCAAAAAGTCAGAAATTCCTTTTATTTTGGGGCAAAAAGCAGAAATTTCTTTTATTTTGGTACAAAGTTGAAGAAATTTTTCTTATTTTGGAACAAAAAGGCAGAAATTCCCCATATTTTGGGGCAAAAGGCAGAAATTCCCCTTATTTTGAGGTAAAAAGGCTGAAATGCCCCTTGTTTTGGGGCAAAAAGGCAGAAATTCCCTTTGTTTTGTGGCAAAAAGGCAGAAATTCTTTTTAATTGGGGCAAAAAAGCAGAAACTTTCCTTATTTGGGTGCAATAATGCAGAAATTCCCCATATTTTGTGGCAAAAAGGCAGAAATTCCCCTTATTTGGAGGTAAAATGCTGAAATTCCCCTTATTTTGGGCAAAAGGCAGAAATTCCCCTTATTTTGGGGCAAAATTGCAGAAATTTCACTTATTTTAGGGCAAAAAGTCAGAAATTTGCCTTATTTTGTGGCAAAAAGCAGAAATTCCCCTAATTTTGGGACCAAAAACAGAAATTTCTGTTATTTTGGGGTAAAATTGCAGAAATTTCAAATATTTCAGTGCAAAAAGGCAGAAATTCCACTTAATTTTAGGCAATAAGGCAGAAATTTTCTGTATTTTTGAGCAAAATCTCAAAAAATCCCCTTAGATTGGTGCAAAAATGCAGAAATTCCCATTATTTTGGTGTAATAAGGCAGATATTCCCCGTGTTTTGAAGCAAAATTGCACAAATTCATCTAATTTTGAGGGAAAATGCAGAAATTCAAATTATTTTGGGGCAAAAAGACAGAAATTCTCCTTATTTCAGAGCATAACGTCAGAAATTCCCCTTATTTTGGGGCAAAATTGCAGAAATATCCCTTATTTTGTGGCAAAATTGCAGAAATTTTTCTTATTTTGGGGAAAATTGCAGAAATTTCACTTATTTCAGGGAAAGAAGTTAGGAATTTCTCTTATTTTGGGGTAAAAGGGCAGAAATTTCTTTTATTTTGGTACAAAATTGCAGAAATTTTCTTTATTTTGGGGCAAAAATGCAGAAATTCCCATGATTTTGTGGCAAAAAGGCAAAAATTTTCCCTCATTTTGTGGCAAAATTGCAGAAATTTCACTTATTTCAAGGCAAAATTCAAAAATTCCTTTTATTTTGGGGCAAAAAGACAGAAATTCCGTTTATTTTTGGGTAAAAAGGCAGAAATTTCACTTATTTTGAGGTAAAAAAGGCAGAAATTACTCTTATTTTGGAGCTAAAATGAAGAAATTTCCCTTTTTTGTGGCAAAATTGCAGAAATTTTTCTTATTTTGGGAAAATTGCAGAAATTTCACTTATTTCAGGGAAAGAAGGCAGGAATTTCTCTTATTTTTGGGCAAAAAGGCAGATATTTCTTTTATTTTGGTACAAAATTTCAGAAATTTTCTTTATTTTGGGGCAAAAATGCAGAAATTCCCCTTATTTTGTGGCAAAAAGGAAAAAATTTCCCTTATTTTGGGGCAAAATTGCAGAAATTTCACTTATTTCAAGGCAAAATTCAAAAATTCCTTTTATTTTGGGGCAAAAAGACAGAAATTCCATTTATTTTTGGGTAAAAAGGCAGAAATTTCACTTATTTTGAGGTCAAAAGGCAGAAATTACTCTTATTTTGGGGTTAAAATTAAGAAATTTCCCTTTTTGTGGCAAAAGGTATACATTCTCTTATTTTCAGGCAAAAAAGCAGAAATTCCCCGTATTTTGAAGTAAAATTGCAGAAATTCCCCTAATTGTGAGGCAAAACGGCAGAAATTCCCTATATGTTTGGGCAAAAAGACAGAAATTCTCCTTATTTTGTGGCAAAACTCAAAAATTCCACTTATTTTGGGGCAAAATTCCAGAAATTTCCCTTATTTTAGGGCAAAAAGTCAGAAATTCCTAATATATTGTGGCAAAAATGCAGAAATTCCCCTTATTTTGAGGTAAAAACGCTGAAATTCCTCTTATTTGGGGGCAAAAAGAAAGAATTTTTCCTTATTTTGTGGCAAAATTGCAGAAATTTCACTTATTTCAGGGTAATAAGTCAGAAATTCCCCTTATTTTGGGGCAAAAAAGACAGAAATTCCCTTTTTTTTGGTAAAAAAGACAAAAATTCCACTTATTTAGAGGCAAAAGGCAGAAGTTCCTCTTAATTTGGCGCAAAAATGAAGAAATTTCCCTTTTTTATGGCAAAAAGCTATGCATTCCCCTTATTTTCGGGCAAAAAAGCAGAAATTCCCCTTATTTTGAAGCAAAATTGCAGAAATTCCCCTAATTT
Organism: Micromys minutus; assembly: GCF_963924665.1. NCBI lineage: Eukaryota > Metazoa > Chordata > Mammalia > Rodentia > Muridae > Micromys > Micromys minutus. Next base: position 759,643 of record NW_027667764.1, read on the forward strand.
TGGGGCAAAAGGCAGACATTTCCTTTATTTTGGGGCAAAAAACAGAAATTCCCCTTATTTTGGGGCAAAATTCCAGAAATTTCCTTTAATTTGTGGCAAAATTGCGGAAATTTACTTTATTTTGGGTCAAAAAGGCAGAAATTCCTTATATTTTGGGGCAAAAAGGCAGAAAATCCTTTTAATTTCGATCAAAAAGGCAGAAATTCCCCATATTTTGGAGCAAATTTGCAGAAATTCCCCTAATATCGGGGCAAAAATGCAGAAATTCCCTTTACTTGGTGCAAAAGCAGAAGTTCCCCTTATTTACGGGAAAAAAGGCAGAAATTCTTTGTATTTTGAAGCAAAATTGCAGAAACTCTCCTAATTTTGGGGCAAAAAGTCAGAAATTCCTTTTATTTTGGGGCAAAAATACAGAAATTCTCCTTATTTCGCGGCAAAAAGTAAGAAATTCCCCTTATTTTGGGGCAAAATTGAAGAACTTTCCTATATTTTGGGGCAAAATTGCAGAAATTTCCCTTATTTTGGCGCAAAATTTTAGAAATTTCTTTTATTTTGGTACAGAATTGCAGAAATTTTTCTTATATTGTGGCAAAAAGGCTAAAATTCCCCATATTTTGGTGCAAAAAGGCTGAAATTCCCCTTATTTTGAGGTCAAATGCTGAAATTCCCCATATTTTGGGGCAAAAAGGCAGAAATTCCCTATATTTTGGGGGCAAAAAGGCACAAATTTTCCTTATTTTTGGGCAAAATTGCAGAAATTTCATTTATTTTAGGGCAAAAAGTCAGTAATTCCTTTTATTTTGGGACAAAAAGCAGAAATTTCTTTTATTTTGGTACAAAGTTGAAGAAATTTTCCATATTTTGGAATAAAAAGGCAGAAATTCCCCATATTTTCGGGTAAAGGGCAGAAATTCCCCTTATTTTGAGGTAAAAAGGATGAAATTCCCCTTATTTTAGGGCAGAAAGGCAAAAATTTCCTTTACTTTGTGACAAAAAGGCAGAAAATCTTGTAAATTGGGGCAGAAAAGCAGAAATTTTCCTTATTTGGAGGCAATAAGTCAGTAATTTCCCATATTTTGTGGCAAAAAGGCAGAAATTCCCCTTATTTGGGGGTAAAATGCTGAAATTCCCCTTATTTGGGGCAAAAAGGCAGATATTCCCCTTATTTTGGGACAAAATTGCAGAAATTTCACTTATTTCAGGGCAAAAAGTCAGAAATTTGCCTTATTTTGGGGCAAAAAGCAGAAATTCCCCTAATTTTGGGGCCAAAAACAGAAATTCCCCTTATTTTGGAGTAAAATTGCAGAAATTTCAAATATGTCAGTGCAAAAAGGCAGAAATTCCACTTAATTTCGGTCAATAAGGCAGAAATTTTCTGTATTTTGGAGAAAAATCTCAGTAATTCCTCTTATATTGGTGCAAAAATGCAGAAATTCCCTTTATTTTGGTGCAATAAGGCATAAATTCCCCGTATTTTGAAGCAAAATTGCACAAATTCCTCTAATTTTGAGGGAAAATGCAGAAATTCACATTATATTCGGGCAAAAAGACAGAAATTCTACTTATTTCACGGCAAAAAGTCAGAAATTTACCTTATTTTGGGGCAAAATTGCAGAAATTTACCTTATTTGGGGCAAAATTGCAGAAATTTAACTTATTTTCATGTAAAAAGGCTGAAATTTCCTTTATTTTTGGGCAAAAAGTGAGAAATTCCCCTTATTTTGGGATAAAATTGCAGAAATTTCCCTTATTTGGGGGCAAAAAGGCAGAAAATCCTTTTAATTTCGGGCAAAAATGCAGAAATTCCCCTTATTTTGGAGCAAAATTGCAGAAATTCCCTTAATATCGTGGCAAATATGCAGAAATTCCCTTTATTTGGTGCAAAAGCAGAAGTTCCCCTTATTTTCAGGAAAAAAGGCAGAAATTCCTTGTATTTTGAAGCAAAATTGCAGAAACTCCCCTAATTTTGGGGCAAAAAGGCAGAAATTCCCTTTATTTTGGGGCAAAAATACAGAAATTCTCCTTATTTCGCGGCAAAAAGTCAGAAATTCCCCTTATTTTGGGGCAAAATTGAAGAACTTTCCCTTATTTTGGGGCAAAATTGCAGAAATTTCTTTTATTTTAAGGCAAAATTTTAGAAATTTCTTTTATTTTGGTACAGAATTGCAGAAATTTTTCTTATATTGTGGCATAAAGGCTAAAATTCCCAATATTTTGGTGCAAAAAGGCTGAAATTCCCCTTATTTTGAGGTAAAATGCTGAAATTCCCCATATTTTGGGGCAAAACGGGAGAAATTTCCCTCATTGGGACAAAAAGGCACAAATTTTCCTTATTTTTGGGCAAAATTGCAGAAATTTCATTTATTTCAGGGCTAAAAGTCTGAAATTCCTTTTAATTTGGGACAAAAAGCAGAAATTTCTTTTATTTTGGTACAAAGTTGGAGAAATTTTTCATATTTTGGAATAAAAAGGCAGAAATTCCCCATATTTTGGGGTAAAAGGCAGAAATTCCCCTTATTTTGAGGTAAAAAGGATGAAATTCCCCTTATTTTAGGGCAAAAAGGCAAAATTTTCTTTTACTTTGTGGCAAAAAGGCAGAAATTCTTGTTAATTGGGGCAGAAAAGCAGAAATTTTCCTTATTTGAAGGCAATAAGGCAGTAATTCCCCATATTTTGTGGCAAAAAGGCAGAAATTCCCCTTATTTGAGGGTAAAATGCTGAAATTCCCCTTATTTTGGGCAAAAAGGCAGATATTCCCCTTATTTTGCGAAAAATTGCAGAATTTTCACTTATTTCAGGGCAAAAAGTCAGAAATTTGCCTTATTTTGTGGCAAAAAGCAGAAATTCCCCTAATTTTGGGGCCAAAAATAGAAATTCCTTTTATTTTGGGTTAAAATTGCAGAAATTTCAAATATTTCAGGGCAAAAAGGCAGAAATTCCACTTAATTTCGGGCAATAAGGCAGAAATTTTCTGTATTTTGGAGCAAAATCTCAGAAATTCCCCTTATATTGGTGCAAAAATGCAGAAATTCCCTTTATTTTGGTGCAATAAGGCAGAAATTCCCCGTATTTTGAAGCAAAATTGCACAAATTCCCCTAATTTTGAGGGAAAATGCAGAAATTCACATTATTTTGGGGCAAAAAGGTATAAATTCTCCTTATTTCAGGGCAAAAAGTCAGAAATTCCCCTTATTTTGGGGCAAAATTCCAGAAATTTCCTTTAATTTGGCGCAAAATTGCAGAAATTTACCTTATTTTGGGGCAAAATTGCAGAAATTTCCCTTATTTGTGGCAAAATTGCAGAAATTTAACTTATTTTCGTGTAAAAAGGCTGAAATTTCCTTTATTTTTGGGCAAAAAGTGAGAAATTCCCCTTATTTTGGGGCAAAATTGCAGAAATATTTCTTATTTTGGGGCAAAAAGGTAGAAATTCCTTATATTTTAGGGCAAAAAAGCAGAAATTCCCCTTTTTTGGGATAAAATTGCAGAAATTTCCCTTATTTGGGGGCAAAAAGGCAGAAAATCCTTTTAATTTCGGGCAAAAAGGCAGAAATTCCCCTTATTTTGGAGCAAAATTGCAGAAATTCTCCTAATATCGTGGCAAAAATGCAGAAATTCCCTTTATTTGGTGCAAAAGCAGAAGTTCCCCTTATTTTCAGGAAAAAAGGCAGAAATTCCTTGTATTTTGAAGCAAAATTGCAGAAACTCCCCTAATTTTGGGGCAAAAATGCAGAAATTCCCTTTATTTTGGGGCAAAAATACAGAAATTCTCCTTATTTCGCGGCAAAAAGTCAGAAATTCCCCTTATTTTGGGGCAAAATTGAAGAACTTTCCCTTATTTTGTGGCAAAATTGCAGAAATTTCCCTTATTTTGGGGCAAAATTTTAGAAATTTCTTTTATTTTGGTACAGAATTGCAGAAATTTTTTTTATATTGTGGCAAAAAGGCTAAAATTCCCCATATTTTGGTGCAGAAAGGCTGAAATTCCCCTTATTTTGAGGTAAAATGCTGAAATTCCCCATATTTTGGGGCAAAAAGGCAGAAATTTTTCTCATTTTGGGGCAAAAAGGCACAAATTTTCCTTATTATCGGGCAAAATTGCAGAAATTTCATTTATTTCAGGGTAAAAAGTCAGAAATTCCTTTTATGTTGGGACAAAAATCAGAAATTTCTTTTATTTTGGTACAAAGTTGAAGAAATTTTTCATATTTTGGAATAAAAAGGCAGAAATTCCCCATATTTTGGGGTAAAGGGCAGAAATTCCCTTTATTTTGAGGTAAAAAGGATGAAATTCCCCTTATTTTAGCACAAAAAGGCAAAAATTTCCTTTACTTTGTGGCAAAAAGGCAGAAATTCTTGTTAATTGGGGCAGAAAAGCAGAAATTTTCCTTATTTGAAGGCAATAAGGCAGTAATTCCCCATATTTTGTGGCAAAAAGGCAGAAATTCCCCTTATTTGGGGGTAAAAAGATGAAATTCCCCTTATTTTGGGCAAAAAGGCAGATATTCCCCTTATTTTGGGAAAAATTGCAGAATTTTCACTTATTTCAGGGCAAAAAGTCAGAAATTTGCCTTATTTTGTGGCAAAAAGCAGAAATTCCCCTAATTTTGGGGCCAAAAATAGAAATTCCTTTTATTTTGGGGTAAAATTGCAGAAATTTCAAATATTTCAGTGCAAAAAGGCAGAAATTCCACTTAATTTCGGGCAATAAGGCAGAAATTTTCTGTATTTTGGAGCAAAATCTCAGAAATTCCCCTTATATTGGTGCAAAAATGCAGAAATTCCCTTTATTTTGTTGCAATAAGGCAGAAATTCCCCGTATTTTGAAGCAAAATTGCACAAATTCCCCTAATTTTGAGGGAAAATGCAGAAATTCACATTATTTTGGGGCAAAATGACAGAAATTCTCCTTATTTCAGGGCAAAAAATCAGAAATTCCCCTTATTTTGGGGCAAAATTCCAGAAATTTCCTTTAATTTGGGGCAAAATTGCAGAAATTTACCTTATTTTGGGGCAAAATTGCAGAAATTTCCTTTATTTGGGGCAAAATTGCAGAAATTTAACTTATTTTCGTGTAAAAAGGTTGAAATTTCCTTTATTTTTGGGCAAAAAGTGAGAAATTCCCCTTATTTTGGGGCAAAATTGCAGAAATATTTCTTATTTTGGGGCAAAAAGGCAGTAATTCCTTATATTTTAGGGCAAAAAGGCAGAAATTCCCCTTTTTTGGGAAAAAATTGCAGAAATTTCCCTTATTTGGGGGGAAAAAGGCAGAAAATCCTGTTAATTTCGGGCAAAAATGCAGAAATTCCCCGTATTTTGAAGCAAAATTGCAAAAATTCCCCTAATATCGGGGCAAAAATGCAGAAATTCCCTTTATTTGGTGCAAAAGCAGAAGTTCCCCTTATTTTCAAGAAAAAAGGCAGAAATTCCTTGTATTTTGAAGCAAAATTGCAGAAACTCCCCTAATTTTGGGGCAAAAAGGCAGAAATTCCCTTTATTTTGGGGCAAAAATACAGAAATTCTCCTTATTTCGCGGCAAAAAGTCAGAAATTCCCCTTATTTTGGGGCAAAATTGAAGAACTTTCCCTTATTTTGGGGCAAAATTGCAGAAATTTCCCTTATTTTTGGGTAAAATTTTAGAAATTTCTTTTATTTTGGTACAGAATTGCAGAAATTTTTTTATATTGTGGCAAAAAGGCTAAAATTCCCCATATTTTGGTGCAGAAAGGCTGAAATTCCCCTTATTTTGAGGTAAAATGCTGAAATTCCCCATATTTGGGGGCAAAAAGGAAGAAATTTCCCTCATTTTGGGGCAAAAAGGCACAAATTTTCCTTATTTTCGGGCAAAATTGCAGAAATTTCATTTATTTCATGGCAAAAAGTCAGAAATTTTTTTTATGTTGGGACAAAAACAGAAATTTCTTTTATTTTGGTACAAAGTTGAAGAAATTTTTCATATTTTGGAATAAAAAGGCAGAAATTCCCCATATTTTGGGGTAAAGGGCAGAAATTCCCGTTATTTTGAGGTAAAAAGGATGAAATTCCCCTTATTTTAGCACAAAAAGGCAAAAATTTCCTTTACTTTGTGGCAAAAAGGCAGAAATTCTTGTTAATTGGGGCAGAAAAGCAGAAATTTTCTTTATTTGAAGGCAATAAGGCAGTAATTCCCCATATTTTGTGGCAAAATGCAGAAATTCCTCTTATTTGGAGGTAAAATGCTGAAATTCCCCTTATTTTGGGCAAAGAGGCAGAAATTCCCCTTATTTTGGGAAAAAATTGCAGAAATTTCACTTTTTTCAGGGCAAAAAGTCAGAAATTTGCCTTATTTTGGGGCAAAAAGCAGAAATTCGCCTAATTTTGGGGCCAAAAATAGAAATTCCCCTTATTTTGGGGTAAAATTGCAGAATTTCAAATATTTCAGAGAAAAAAGGCAGAAATACCACTTAATTTTGGGCAATAAGGCAGAAATTTTCTGTATTTTGGAGCAAAATCTCAGAAATTCCCCTTTTATAGGTGCAAAAATGCAGAAATTCCCTTTATTTTGGTGCAATAAGGCTGAAATTCCCCTTATTTGGAGGTAAAATGCTGAAATTCCCTATATTTTGGGGCAAAAAGGCAGAAATTCCCTACATTTTGGGGCAAAAAGGCACAAATTTCTCTTATTTTCGGGCAAAATTGCAGAAATTTCTTTTATTTCAGGGCAAAAAGTCAGAAATTTTTTATTATTTTGGGGCAAAAAGCAGAAATTTCTTTTATTTTGGTACAAAGCTGAAGAAATTTTTTTTTATTTTGGAACAAAAAGGCACAAATTCCCCATATTTTGGGGTAAAAGGCAGAAATTCCCCTTATTTTGAGGGAAAAAGGATGAAATTCCCCTTATTTTAGGGCAAAAAGGCAAAAATTTCCTTTACTTTGTGGCAAAAAGGCAGAAATTCTTGTTAATTGGAGCAGAAAAGCAGACATTTTCTTTATTTGAAGGCAATAAGGCAGTAATTCCCCATATTTTGTGGCAAAAAGGCAGAAATTCCCCTTATTTGGAGGTAAAATGCTGAAATTCCCCTTATTTTGGGCAAAAGGCAGAAATTCCCTTTATTTTGGTGCAAAATTGCAGAAATTTCACTTATTTTAGGTAAAAAAGTCAGAAATTTCCCTTATTTTGTGGCAAAAAGCAGAAATTCCCCTAATTTTGGGGCCAAGAACAGAAATTCCCCTTATTTTGGGGTAAAATTGCAGAAATTTCAAATATTTCAGTGCAAAAAGGCAGAAATTCCACTTAATTTTAGGCAATAAGGCACAAATTTTCCGTATTTTGGAGCAAAATCTCAGAAATTCCCCTTATAATGGTGCAAAAATGCAGAAATTCCCTTTATTTTGGTGTAATAAGGCAGAAATTCCCCGTGTTTTGAAGCAAAATTGCACAAATTCATCTAATTTTGAGGGAAAATGCAGAAATTCAAATTATTTTGGGGCAAAAAGACAGAAATTCTCCTTATTTCAGGGCATAACGTTAGAAATTCCGCTTATTTTGGGGCAAAATTGCAGAAATTTTCCTTATTTTGTGGCAAAATTGCCAAATTTTTTATTTTTTGCAAACTTGCAGAAATTTCACTTATTTCAGGGAAAGAAGGCAGGAATTTCTCTTATTTTGGGGCAAAAGGGCAGAAGTTTCTTTTTTTTGGTACAAAATTGGAGAAATTTTCTTTATTTTGGAGCAAAAATGCAGAAATTCCCCTGATTTTGTGGCAAAAAGGCAGAAATTTCCCTTATTTTGGGGCAAAATTGCAGAAATTTCACTTATTTCAAGGCAAAATTCAAAAATTCCTTTCATTTTGGGGCAAAAAGGCAGAAATTCCGTTTATTTTTGGGTAAAAAGGCAGAAATTTCACTTATTTTGAGGTAAAAAGGCAGAAATTACTCTTATTTTGGGGCTAAAATGAAGAAATTTCCCATTTTGTAGCAAAATTGCAGAAATTTTTCTTATTTTGGGCAAAATTGCAGAAATTTCACTTATTTCAGGGAAAGAAGGCAGGAATTTCTCTTATTTTGGGGCAAAAAGGCATAAATTTCTTTTATTTTGGTACAAAATTGCAGAAATTTTCTTTATTTTGGGGCAAAAATGCAGAAATTTCCCTTATTTTGTGGCAAAATTGCAGAAATTTCCCTTATTTTGGGTCAAAATTTTAGAAATTTCTTTTATTTTGGTACAGAATTGCAGAAATTTTTTTTATATTGTGGCAAAAAGGCTAAAATTCCCCATATTTTGGTGCAGAAAGGCTGAAATTCCCCTTATTTTGAGGTAAAATGCTGAAATTCCCCATATTTTGGGGCAAAAAAGCAGAAATTTCCCTCATTTTGGGGCAAAAAGGCACAAATTTTCCTTATTATCGGGCAAAATTGCAGAAATTTCATTTATTTCAGGGCAAAAAGTCAGAAATTCCTTTTATGTTGGGACAAAAATCAGAAATTTCTTTTATTTTGGTACAAAGTTGAAGAAATTTTTCATATTTTGGAATAAAAAGGCAGAAATTCCCCATATTTTGGGGTAAAGGGCAGAAATTCCCTTTATTTTGAGGTAAAAAGGATGAAATTCCACTTATTTTAGCACAAAAAGGCAAAAATTTCCTTTACTTTGTGGCAAAAAGGCAGAAATTCTTGTTAATTGGGGCAGAAAAGCAGAAATTTTCCTTATTTGAAGGCAATAAGGCAGTAATTCCCCATATTTTGTGGCAAAAAGGCAGAAATTCCCCTTATTTGGGGGTAAAAAGATGAAATTCCCCTTATTTAGGGCAAAAAGGCAGATATTCCCCTTATTTTGGGAAAAATTGCAGAATTTTCACTTATTTCAGGGCAAAAAGTCAGAAATTTGCCTTATTTTGTGGCAAAAAGCAGAAATTCCCCTAATTTTGGGGCCAAAAATAGAAATTCCTTTTATTTTGGGGTAAAATTGCAGAAATTTCAAATATTTCAGTGCAAAAAGGCAGAAATTCCACTTAATTTCGGGCAATAAGGCAGAAATTTTCTGTATTTTGGAGCAAAATCTCAGAAATTCCCCTTATATTGGTGCAAAAATGCAGAAATTCCCTTTATTTTGTTGCAATAAGGCAGAAATTCCCCGTATTTTGAAGCAAAATTGCACAAATTCCCCTAATTTTGAGGGAAAATGCAGAAATTCACATTATTTTGGGGCAAAATGACAGAAATTCTCCTTATTTCAGGGCAAAAAATCAGAAATTCCCCTTATTTTGGGGCAAAATTCCAGAAATTTCCTTTAATTTGGGGCAAAATTGCAGAAATTTACCTTATTTTGGGGCAAAATTGCAGAAATTTCCTTTATTTGGGGCAAAATTGCAGAAATTTAACTTATTTTCGTGTAAAAAGGTTGAAATTTCCTTTATTTTTGGGCAAAAAGTGAGAAATTCCCCTTATTTTGGGGCAAAATTGCAGAAATATTTCTTATTTTGGGGCAAAAAGGCAGTAATTCCTTATATTTTAGGGCAAAAAGGCAGAAATTCCCCTTTTTTGGGATAAAATTGCAGAAATTTCCCTTATTTGGGGGCAAAAAGGCAGAAAATCCTGTTAATTTCGGGCAAAAATGCAGAAATTCCCCGCATTTTGAAGCAAAATTGCAGAAATTCCCCTAATATCGGGGCAAAAATGCAGAAATTCCCTTTATTTGGTGCAAAAGCAGAAGTTCCCCTTATTTTCAAGAAAAAAGGCAGAAATTCCTTGTATTTTGAAGCAAAATTGCAGAAACTCCCCTAATTTTGGGGCAAAAAGGCAGAAATTCCCTTTATTTTGGGGCAAAAATACAGAAATTCTCCTTATTTCGCGGCAAAAAGTCAGAAATTCCCCTTATTTTGGGGCAAAATTGAAGAACTTTCCCTTATTTTGGGGCAAAATTGCAGAAATTTTCCTTATTTTTGGGTAAAATTTTAGAAATTTCTTTTATTTTGGTACAGAATTGCAGAAATTTTTTTTATATTGTGGCAAAAAGGCTAAAATTCCCCATATTTTGGTGCAGAAAGGCTGAAATTCTCCTTATTTTGAGGTAAAATGCTGAAATTCCCCATATTTGGGGGCAAAAAGGAAGAAATTTCCCTCATTTTGGGGCAAAAAGGCACAAATTTTCCTTATTTTCGGGCAAAATTGCAGAAATTTCATTTATTTCAGGGCAAAAAGTCAGAAATTTTTTTTATGTTGGGACAAAAACAGAAATTTCTTTTATTTTGGTACAAAGTTGAAGAAATTTTTCATATTATGGAATAAAAAGGCAGAAATTCCCCATATTTTGGGGTAAAGGGCAGAAATTCCCGTTATTTTGAGGTAAAAAGGATGAAATTCCCCTTATTTTAGCACAAAAAGGCAAAAATTTCCTTTACTTTGTGGCAAAAAGGCAGAAATTCTTGTTAATTGGGGCAGAAAAGCAGAAATTTTCTTTATTTGAAGGCAATAAGGCAGTAATTCCCTATATTTTGTGGCAAAATGCAGAAATTCCCCTTATTTGGAGGTAAAATGCTGAAATTCCCCTTATTTTGGGCAAAGAGGCAGATATTCCCCTTATTTTGGGACAAAATTGCAGAAATTTCACTTTTTTCAGGGCAAAAAGTCAGAAATTTGCCTTATTTTGGGGCAAAAAGCAGAAATTCGCCTAATTTTGGGGCCAAAAATAGAAATTCCCCTTATTTTGGGGTAAAATTGCAGAATTTCAAATATTTCAGAGAAAAAAGGCAGAAATACCACTTAATTTTGGGCAATAAGGCAGAAATTTTCTGTATTTTGGAGCAAAATCTCAGAAATTCCCCTTTTATAGGTGCAAAAATGCAGAAATTCCCTTTATTTTGGTGCAATAAGGCTGAAATTCCCCTTATTTGGAGGTAAAATGCTGAAATTCCCTATATTTTGGGGCAAAAAGGCAGAAATTCCCTACATTTTGGGGCAAAAAGGCACAAATTTCTCTTATTTTCGGGCAAAATTGCAGAAATTTCTTTTATTTCAGGGCAAAAAGTCAGAAATTTTTTATTATTTTGGGGCAAAAAGCAGAAATTTCTTTTATTTTGGTACAAAGCTGTAGAAATTTTTTTTATTTTGGAACAAAAAGGCAGAAATTCCCCATATTTTGGGGTAAAGGGCAGAAATTCCCGTTATTTTGAGGTAAAAAGGATGAAATTCCCCTTATTTTAGGGCAAAAAGGCAAAAATTTCCTTTACTTTGTGGCAAAAAGGCAGAAATTCTTGTTAATTGGAGCAGAAAAGCAGACATTTTCTTTATTTGAAGGCAATAAGGCAGTAATTCCCCATATTTTGTGGCAAAAAGGCAGAAATTCCCCTTATTTGGAGGTAAAATGCTGAAATTCCCCTTATTTTGGGCAAAAGGCAGAAATTCCCTTTATTTTGGTGCAAAATTGCAGAAATTTCACTTATTTTAGGTAAAAAAGTCAGAAATTTCCCTTATTTTGTGGCAAAAAGCAGAAATTCCCCTAATTTTGGGGCCAAGAACAGAAATTCCCCTTATTTTGGGGTAAAATTGCAGAAATTTCAAATATTTCAGTGCAAAAAGGCAGAAATTCCACTTAATTTTAGGCAATAAGGCACAAATTTTCCGTATTTTGGAGCAAAATCTCAGAAATTCCCCTTATAATGGTGCAAAAATGCAGAAATTCCCTTTATTTTGGTGTAATAAGGCAGAAATTCCCCGTGTTTTGAAGCAAAATTGCACAAATTCATCTAATTTTGAGGGAAAATGCAGAAATTCAAATTATTTTGGGGCAAAAAGACAGAAATTCTCCTTATTTCAGGGCATAACGTTAGAAATTCCGCTTATTTTGGGGCAAAATTGCAGAAATTTTCCTTATTTTGTGGCAAAATTGCCAAATTTTTTATTTTTTGCAAACTTGCAGAAATTTCACTTATTTCAGGGAAAGAAGGCAGGAATTTCTCTTATTTTGGGGCAAAAGGGCAGAAGTTTCTTTTTTTTGGTACAAAATTGGAGAAATTTTCTTTATTTTGGAGCAAAAATGCAGAAATTCCCCTGATTTTGTGGCAAAAAGGCAGAAATTTCCCTTATTTTGGGGCAAAATTGCAGAAATTTCACTTATTTCAAGGCAAAATTCAAAAATTCCTTTCATTTTGGGGCAAAAAGGCAGAAATTCCGTTTATTTTTGGGTAAAAAGGCAGAAATTTCACTTATTTTGAGGTAAAAAGGCAGAAATTACTCTTATTTTGGGGCTAAAATGAAGAAATTTCCCATTTTGTAGCAAAATTGCAGAAATTTTTCTTATTTTGGGCAAAATTGCAGAAATTTCACTTATTTCAGGGAAAGAAGGCAGGAATTTCTCTTATTTTGGGGCAAAAAGGCATAAATTTCTTTTATTTTGGTACAAAATTGCAGAAATTTTCTTTATTTTGGGGCAAAAATGCAGAAATTTCCCTTATTTTGTGGCAAAATTGCAGAAATTTCCCTTATTTTGGGTCAAAATTTTAGAAATTTCTTTTATTTTGGTACAGAATTGCAGAAATTTTTTTTATATTGTGGCAAAAAGGCTAAAATTCCCCATATTTTGGTGCAGAAAGGCTGAAATTCCCCTTATTTTGAGGTAAAATGCTGAAATTCCCCATATTTTGGGGCAAAAAAGCAGAAATTTCCCTCATTTTGGGGCAAAAAGGCACAAATTTTCCTTATTATCGGGCAAAATTGCAGAAATTTCATTTATTTCAGGGCAAAAAGTCAGAAATTCCTTTTATGTTGGGACAAAAATCAGAAATTTCTTTTATTTTGGTACAAAGTTGAAGAAATTTTTCATATTTTGGAATAAAAAGGCAGAAATTCCCCATATTTTGGGGTAAAGGGCAGAAATTCCCTTTATTTTGAGGTAAAAAGGATGAAATTCCACTTATTTTAGCACAAAAAGGCAAAAATTTCCTTTACTTTGTGGCAAAAAGGCAGAAATTCTTGTTAATTGGGGCAGAAAAGCAGAAATTTTCCTTATTTGAAGGCAATAAGGCAGTAATTCCCCATATTTTGTGGCAAAAAGGCAGAAATTCCCCTTATTTGGGGGTAAAAAGATGAAATTCCTTTTATTTTGGGCAAAAAGGCAGATATTCCCCTTATTTTGGGAAAAATTGCAGAATTTTCACTTATTTCAGGGCAAAAAGTCAGAAATTTGCCTTATTTTGTGGCAAAAAGCAGAAATTCCCCTAATTTTGGGGCCAAAAATAGAAATTCCTTTTATTTTGGGGTAAAATTGCAGAAATTTCAAATATTTCAGTGCAAAAAGGCAGAAATTCCACTTAATTTCGGGCAATAAGGCAGAAATTTTCTGTATTTTGGAGCAAAATCTCAGAAATTCCCCTTATATTGGTGCAAAAATGCAGAAATTCCCTTTATTTTGTTGCAATAAGGCAGAAATTCCCCGTATTTTGAAGCAAAATTGCACAAATTCCCCTAATTTTGAGGGAAAATGCAGAAATTCACATTATTTTGGGGCAAAATGACAGAAATTATCCTTATTTCAGGGCAAAAAATCAGAAATTCCCCTTATTTTGGGGCAAAATTCCAGAAATTTCCTTTAATTTGGGGCAAAATTGCAGAAATTTACCTTATTTTGGGGCAAAATTGCAGAAATTTCCTTTATTTGGGGCAAAATTGCAGAAATTTAACTTATTTTCGTGTAAAAAGGTTGAAATTTCCTTTATTTTTGGGCAAAAAGTGAGAAATTCCCCTTATTTTGGGGCAAAATTGCAGAAATATTTCTTATTTTGGGGCAAAAAGGCAGTAATTCCTTATATTTTAGGGCAAAAAGGCAGAAATTCCCCTTTTTTGGGATAAAATTGCAGAAATTTCCCTTATTTGGGGGCAAAAAGGCAGAAAATCCTGTTAATTTCGGGCAAAAATGCAGAAATTCCCCGCATTTTGAAGCAAAATTGCAGAAATTCCCCGAATATCGGGGCAAAAATGCAGAAATTCCCTTTATTTGGTGCAAAAGCAGAAGTTCCCCTTATTTTCAAGAAAAAAGGCAGAAATTCCTTGTATTTTGAAGCAAAATTGCAGAAACTCCCCTAATTTTGGGGCAAAAAGGCAGAAATTCCCTTTATTTTGGGGCAAAAATACAGAAATTCTCCTTATTTCGCGGCAAAAAGTCAGAAATTCCCCTTATTTTGGGGCAAAATTGAAGAACTTTCCCTTATTTTGGGGCAAAATTGCAGAAATTTTCCTTATTTTTGGGTAAAATTTTAGAAATTTCTTTTATTTTGGTACAGAATTGCAGAAATTTTTTTTATATTGTGGCAAAAAGGCTAAAATTCCCCATATTTTGGTGCAGAAAGGCTGAAATTCTCCTTATTTTGAGGTAAAATGCTGAAATTCCCCATATTTGGGGGCAAAAAGGAAGAAATTTCCCTCATTTTGGGGCAAAAAGGCACAAATTTTCCTTATTTTCGGGCAAAATTGCAGAAATTTCATTTATTTCAGGGCAAAAAGTCAGAAATTTTTTTTATGTTGGGACAAAAACAGAAATTTCTTTTATTTTGGTACAAAGTTGAAGAAATTTTTCATATTATGGAATAAAAAGGCAGAAATTCCCCATATTTTGGGGTAAAGGGCAGAAATTCCCGTTATTTTGAGGTAAAAAGGATGAAATTCCCCTTATTTTAGCACAAAAAGGCAAAAATTTCCTTTACTTTGTGGCAAAAAGGCAGAAATTCTTGTTAATTGGGGCAGAAAAGCAGAAATTTTCTTTATTTGAAGGCAATAAGGCAGTAATTCCCCATATTTTGTGGCAAAATGCAGAAATTCCCCTTATTTGGAGGTAAAATGCTGAAATTCCCCTTATTTTGGGCAAAGAGGCAGATATTCCCCTTATTTTGGGACAAAATTGCAGAAATTTCACTTTTTTCAGGGCAAAAAGTCAGAAATTTGCCTTATTTTGGGGCAAAAAGCAGAAATTCGCCTAATTTTGGGGCCAAAAATAGAAATTCCCCTTATTTTGGGGTAAAATTGCAGAATTTCAAATATTTCAGAGAAAAAAGGCAGAAATACCACTTAATTTCGGGCAATAAGGCAGAAATTTTCTGTATTTTGGAGCAAAATCTCAGAAATTCCCCTTTTATAGGTGCAAAAATGCAGAAATTCCCTTTATTTTGGTGCAATAAGGCTGAAATTCCCCTTATTTGGAGGTAAAATGCTGAAATTCCCTATATTTTGGGGCAAAAAGGCAGAAATTCCCTACATTTTGGGGCAAAAAGGCACAAATTTCTCTTATTTTCGGGCAAAATTGCAGAAATTTCTTTTATTTCAGGGCAAAAAGTCAGAAATTTTTTATTATTTTGGGGCAAAAAGCAGAAATTTCTTTTATTTTGGTACAAAGCTGAAGAAATTTTTTTTATTTTGGAACAAAAAGGCAGAAATTCCCCATATTTTGGGGTAAAGGGCAGAAATTCCCGTTATTTTGAGGTAAAAAGGATGAAATTCCCCTTATTTTAGGGCAAAAAGGCAAAAATTTCCTTTACTTTGTGGCAAAAAGGCAGAAATTCTTGTTAATTGGAGCAGAAAAGCAGACATTTTCTTTATTTGAAGGCAATAAGGCAGTAATTCCCCATATTTTGTGGCAAAAAGGCAGAAATTCCCCTTATTTGGAGGTAAAATGCTGAAATTCCCCTTATTTTGGGCAAAAGGCAGAAATTCCCTTTATTTTGGTGCAAAATTGCAGAAATTTCACTTATTTTAGGTAAAAAAGTCAGAAATTTCCCTTATTTTGTGGCAAAAAGCAGAAATTCCCCTAATTTTGTGGCCAAGAACAGAAATTCCCCTTATTTTGGGGTAAAATTGCAGAAATTTCAAATATTTCAGTGCAAAAAGGCAGAAATTCCACTTAATTTTAGGCAATAAGGCACAAATTTTCCGTATTTTGGAGCAAAATCTCAGAAATTCCCCTTATAATGGTGCAAAAATGCAGAAATTCCCTTTATTTTGGTGTAATAAGGCAGAAATTCCCCGTGTTTTGAAGCAAAATTGCACAAATTCATCTAATTTTGAGGGAAAATGCAGAAATTCAAATTATTTTGGGGCAAAAAGACAGAAATTCTCCTTATTTCAGGGCATAACGTTAGAAATTCCGCTTATTTTGGGGCAAAATTGCAGAAATTTTCCTTATTTTGTGGCAAAATTGCCAAATTTTTTATTTTTTGCAAACTTGCAGAAATTTCACTTATTTCAGGGAAAGAAGGCAGGAATTTCTCTTATTTTGGGGCAAAAGGGCAGAAGTTTCTTTTTTTTTGGTACAAAATTGGAGAAATTTTCTTTATTTTAGAGCAAAAATGCAGAAATTCCCCTGATATTGTGGCAAAAAGGCAGAAATTTCCCTTATTTTGGGGCAAAATTGCAGAAATTTCACTTATTTCAAGGCAAAATTCAAAAATTCCTTTCATTTTGGGGCAAAAAGGCAGAAATTCCGTTTATTTTTGGGTAAAAAGGCAGAAATTTCACTTATTTTGAGGTAAAAAGGCAGAAATTACTCTTATTTTGGGGCTAATATGAAGAAATTTCCCATTTTGTAGCAAAATTGCAGAAATTTTTCTTATTTTGGGCAAAATTGCAGAAATTTCACTTATTTCAGGGAAAGAAGGCAGGAATTTCTCTTATTTTGGGGCAAAAAGGCATAAATTTCTTTTATTTTGGTACAAAATTGCAGAAATTTTCTTTATTTTGGGGCAAAAATGCAGAAATTCCCCTTATTTTGTGGCTAAAAGGCAGAAATTTCCCTTATTTTGGGGCAAAATTGCAGAAATTTCACTTATTTCAAGGCAAATTTCAAAAATTACTTTTATTTTGGGGCAAAAAGACAGAAATTCCATTTATTTTTGGGTAAAAAGGCAGAAATTTCACTTATTTTGAGGTAAAAAGGCAGAAATTACTCTTATTTTGGGGTTAAAATGAAGAAATTTCTTTTTTTTGTGGCAAAAGGTATACATTCCCCTTATTTTCAGGCAAAAAAGCAGAAATTCCCCGTATTTTGAAGTAAAATTGCAGAAATTCCCCTAATTGTGGAGCAAAAAGGCAGAAATTCCCTATATGTTGGGGCAAAAAGACAGAAATTCTCCTTATTTTGTGGCAAAACTCAGAAATTCTACTTATTTTGGGGCAAAATTCCAGAAATTTCCCTTATTTTAGGGCAAAAAGGCAGAAATTCCTAACATATTGTGGCAAAAATGCAGAAATTCCCCTTATTTTGAGGTAAAAAGGCTGAAATTTCTCTTATTTGGGGGCAAAAAATAGGAATTTTTCCTTATTTTGTGGCAAAATTGCAGAAATTTCACTTATTTGAGGGTAATAAGTCAGAAATTCCCCTTATTTTGGGGCAAAATAGACAGAAATTCATTTTTTTGGGGTAAAAAATACAGAAATTCCACTTATTTAGAGGCAAAAGACAGAAGTTCATCTTAATTTGGCGCAAAAATGAAGATATTTCCCTTTTTTATGGCAAAAAGGTATGCATTCCCCTTATTTTAGGGCAAAAAGGCAGAAATTCCCCTCATTTTGAAGCCAAATTGCAGAAATTCCCCTAATTTTGGGGCAAAAGGCAGACATTTCTTTTATTTTGGGGCTAAAATCAGAAATTCCCCTTATTTTGGGGCAAAATTCCAGAAATTTTCTTTAATTTGGGGCAAAATTGCAGAAATTTACCTTATTTTAGGGCAAAATTGCAGAAATTTCCTTTTGGGGCAAAATTGCAGAAATTTCACTTATTTTCAGGTAAAAAGGCTGAAATTATTTTTATTTTTGGGCTAAAAGTGAGAAATTCCCCTTATTTTGGGGCAAAATTGCAGAAATATTTCTTATTTTGGGGCAAAATGAAGAAATTCCTTATATTTTGGGGAAAAAAGGCAGAAATTCCCCTTATTTTGGGATAAAATTGTAGAAATTTTCCTTATTTGGGGGCAAAAAGGCAGAAAATCCTTTTAATTTCGGGCAAAAGGCAAAAATTCCCCGTATTTTGGAGCAAAATTGCAGAATTTCCCCTAATATCGGGGCAAAAATGCAGAAATTCCCTTTATTTGGTGCAAAAGCAGAAGTTCCCCTTATTTTCGGGAAAAAAGGCAGAAATTCCTTGTATTTTGAAGCAAAATTGCAGAAACTCCCCTAATTTTGGGGCAAAAAGGCAGAAATTCCCTTTATTTTGGGGCAAAAATACAGAAATTCTCCTTATTTCGCGGCAAAAAGTCAGAAATTCCCCTTATTTTGGGGCAAAATTGAAGAACTTTCCTATATTTTGGGGCAAAATTTCAGAAATTTCCCTTATTTTGGAACAAAATTTTAGAAATTTCTTTTATTTTGGTACAGAATTGCAGACATTTTTCTTATATTGTGGCAAAAAGGCTAAAATTCCCCATATTTTGGTGCAAAAAGGCTGAAATTCCCCTTATTTTGAGGTAAAATGCTGAAATTCCCCATATTTTGGGGCAAAAAGGCAGACATTTGCCACATTTTGGGGCAAAAAGGCACAAATTTTCCTTATTTTCGGGCAAAATTGCAGAAATTTCATTTATTTCAGGGCTAAAAGTCTGAAATTCCTTTTATTTTGGGACAAAAAGCAGAAATTTCTTTTATTTTGGTACAAAGTTGAAGAAATTTTTCATATATTTTAATAAAAAGGCAGAAATTCCCCATATTTTGGGGTAAAAGGCAGAAATTCCCCTTATTTTGAGGTAAAAAGGATGAAATTCCTCTTATTTTAGGGCAAAAAGGCAAAAATTTCCTTTACTTTGTGGCAAAAAGGCAGAAATTCTTGATAATTGGGGCAGAAAAGCAGAAATTTTCCTTATTTGAAGGCAATAAGGCAGTAATTCCCCATATTTTGTGGCAAAAAGGCAGAAATTCCCCTTATTTGGGGGTAAAATGCTGAAATTCCCCTTATTTTGGGCAAAAAGGTAGATATTCCCCTTATTTTGGGACAAAATTGCAGAAATTTCACTTATTTCAGGGCAAAAAGTCAGAAATTTGCCTTATTTTGGGGCAAAAAGCAGAAATTCCCCTAATTTTGGGGCCAAAAATAGAAATTCCCCTTATTTTGGGGTAAAATTGCAGAAATTTCAAATATTTCAGTGCAAAAAGGCAGAAATTCCACTTAATTTCGGGCAATAAGGCAGAAATTTTCTGTATTTTGGAGCAAAATCTCAGAAATTCCCCTTATATTGGTGCAAAAATGCAGAAATTCCCTTTATTTTGGTGCAATAAGGCAGAAATTCCCCATATTTTGAAGCAAAATTGCACAAATTCCCCTAATTTTGAGGGAAAATGCAGAAATCACATTATTTTGGGGTAAAAAGACAGAAATTCTCCTTATTTCAAGGGAAAAAGTCAGAAATTCCCCTTATTTTGGGGCAAAATTGCAAAAATTTCCCTTATTTTGTGGCAAAATTGCAGAAATTTTTCTTATTTTGGGCAAAATTGCAAAAATTTCACTTATTTCAGGGAAATAAGGCAGGAATTTCTCTTATTTTGGGGCAAAAGGGCAGAAATTTCTATTATTTTGGTACAAAGTTAAAGAAATTTTTCTTATTTTGGAACAAATAGGCAGAAATTCCCCATATTTTGGGGCAAAAGGCAGAAATTCTTTTTATTTTGTGGCAAAAAGGCAGAAATTCCCATTAATTGGAGCAGAAAATCAGAAACTTTCCTTATTTGGGGCCAATAATGCAGAAATTCCCCATATTTTGTGGCAAAAAGGCAGAAATTCCCCTTATTTGGAGGTAAAATGCTGAAATTCCCCTTATTTTGGGCAAAAGGCAGAAATTCCCTTTATTTTGGGGAAAAATTGCAGAAATTTCACTTATTTTAGGGCAAAAAGTCAGAAATTTGCCTTATTTTTGGGCAAAAAGCAGAAATTCCCCTAATTTTGGGGCCAAAAACAGAAATTCCCCTTATTTTTGGGTAAAATTGCAGAAATTTCAAATATTTCAGTGCAAAAAGGCAGAAATTCCACTTAATTTTAGGCAATAAGCCACAAATTTTCCGTATTTTGGAGCAAAATCTCAGAAATTCCCCTTATATTGGTGCAAAAATGCAGAAATTCCCATTATTTTTGTGTAATAAGGCAGAAATTCCCCATGTTTTGAAGCAAAATTGCACAAATTCATCTAATTTTGAGGGAAAATGCAGAAATTCAAATTATTTTGGGGCAAAAAGACAGAAATTCTACTTATTTCAAAGCATAACGTGAGAAATTCCCCTTATTTTGGGGCAAAATTGCAGAAATGTCCCTAATTTTGGGGCAAAATTGCAGAAATTTCACTTATTTCAAGGCAAAATTCAAAAATTCCTTTTATTTTGGGGCAAAAAGACAGAAATTCCATTTATTTTTGGGTAAAAAGGCAGAAATTTAACTTATTTTGAGGTAAAAAGGCAGAAATTACTCTTATTTTGGGGTTAAAATGAAGAAATTTCCCTTTTTTGTCGCAAAAGGTATACATTCCCTTTATTTTCAGGCAAAAAAGCAGAAATTCCCTGTATTTTGAAGTAAAATTGCAGAAATTCCCCTAATTGTGAGGCAAAACGGCAGAAATTTTCTATATGTTGGGGCAAAAAGACAGAAATTCTCCTTATTTTGTGGCAAAACTCAGAAATTCTACTTATTTTGGGGCAAAATTCCAGAAAATTCCCTTATTTTAGGGCAAAAAGGCAGAAATTCCTAACATATTGTGGCAAAAATGCAGAAATTCCCCTTATTTTGAGGTAAAAAGGCTGAAATTCCTCTTATTTGGGGGCAAAAAAGAAGAATTTTTCCTTATTTTGTGGCAAAATTGCAGAAATTTCACTTATTTCAGGGTAATAAGTCGGAAATTCCCCTTATTTTGGGGCAAAAAGACAGAAATTTTTTTTGGGGGGTAAAAAAGACAGAAATTCCATTTATTTAGAGGCAAAAGGCAGAATTTCATCTTAATTTGGCGCAAAAATGAAGAAATTTCCCTTTTTTATGGCAAAAAGGTATGCATTCCCCTTATTTTCGGGCAAATAGGCAGAAATCCCTTTTATTTTGAAGCAAAATTGCAGAAATTCCTCTAATTTTGGGGCAAAAGGCAGACAATTCCTTTATTTTAGGGCAAAAATCAGAAATTCCCCTTATTTTGGGGCAAAATTCCAGAAATTTCATTTAATTTGGGGCTAAATTGCAGAAATTTACCTTATTTTGGGGCAAAATTGCAGAAATTTCCTTTTGGGGCAAAATTGCAGAAATTTCACTTATTTTCAGATAAAAAGGCTGAAATTTCCTTTATTTTTGGGCAAAAAGTGAGAAATTCCCCTTATTTTGGGGCAAAATTGCAGAAATATTTCTTATTTTGGGGAAAAAAGGCAGAAATTCCTTATATTTTTGGGAAAAAAGGCAAAAATTCCCCTTATTTTGGGATAAAATTGTAGAAATTTTCCTTATTTGGGGGCAAAAAGGCAGAAAATCCTTTTAATTTCGGGCAAAAAGGCAGAAATTCCCCGTATTTTGGAGCAAAATTGCAGAAATTCCCCTAATATCGGGGCAAAAAGGCAGAAATTCCCTTTATTTGATGCAAAAGCAAAAGTTCCCCTTATTTTCGGGAAAAAAGGCAGAAATTCCTTTTATTTTGAAGCAAAATTGCAGAAACTCCCCTAATTTTGTGGCAAAAAGGCAGAAATTCCCTTTATTTTGGGGCAAAAAATACAGAAATTCTCCTTATTTCACGGCAAAAAGTCAGAAATTCCCCTTATTTTGTGGCAAAATTGAAGAACTTTCCCTTATTTTGGGGCAAAATTGCAGAAATTTCCCTTATTTTGGGGCAAAATTTTAGAAATTTCTTTTATTTTGGTACAGAATTGCAGAAATTTTTCTTATATTGTGGCAAAAAGGCTAAAATTCCCCATATTTTGGAGCAAAAAGGCTGAAATTCCCCTTATTTTGAGGTAAAATGCTTAAATTCCTCATATTCTGGGGCAAAAAGGGAGAAATTTCCCTCATTTTGGGGCAAAAAGGCACAAATTTTCCTTATTTTCGGGCAAAATTGCAGAAATTTCATTTATTTCAGGGCTAAAAGTCAGAAATTCCTTTTATTTTGGGACAAAAAGCAGAAATTTCTTTTATTTTGGTAAAAAGTTGAAGAAATTTTTCATATTTTGGAATAAAAAGGAAGAAATTCCCTATATTTTGGGGTAAAAGGCAGAAATTCCCCTCATTTTGAGGTAAAAAGAATGAAATTCCCCTTATTTTAGGGCAAAAAAGCAAAAATTTCCTTTACTTTGTGGCAAAAAAGCAGAAATTCTTGTTAATTGGGGCAGAAACGCAGAAATTTTCCTTATTTGAAGGCAATAAGGCAGTAATTCTCCATATTTTGTGGCAAAAAGGCAGAAATTCCCCTCATTTGGGGGTAAAATGCTGAAATTCCCCTTATTTTGGGCAAAAAGGCAGATATTCCCCTTATTTTGGGACAAAATTGCAGAAATTTCATTTATTTCAGGGCAAAAAGTCAGAAATTTGCCTTATTTTGGGGCAAAAAGCAGAAATTTTTCTAATTTTGGGGCCAAAAATAGAAATTTCCCTTATTTTGGGGTAAATTTGCAGAAATTTCAAATATTTCAGTGCAAAAAGGCAGAAATTCCACTTAATTTCGGGCAATAAGGCAGAAATTTTCTGTATTTTGGAGCAAAATCTCAGAAATTCGCCTTATATTGGTGCAAAAATGCAGAAATTCCCTTTATTTTGGTGCAATAAGGCAGAAATTCCCTGTATTTTGAAGCAAAATTGCACAAATTCCCCTAATTTTAAGGGAAAATGCAGAAATTCACATTATTTTGGGGCAAAAAGACAGAAATTCTCCTTATTTCATGGCAAAAAGTCAGAAATTCCCTTTATTTTGGGGCAAAATTGCAAAAATTTCTCTTATATTGTGGCAAAATTGCAGAAATTTTTCTTATTTTGGGCAAAATTGCAGAAATTTCACTTATTTCAGGGCAAAAAGTCAGAAATTCCTTTTATTTTGGGGCAAAAAGCAGAAATTTTTTTATTTTGGTACAAAGTTGAAGAAATTTTTCTTATTTTGGAACGAAAAGGCACAAATTCCCCATATTTTGGGGTAAAAGGCAGAAATTCCCCATATTTTGAGGGAAAAAGGATGAAATTCCCCTTATTTTGGGGCAAAAAGGCAAAAATTTCCTTTACTTTGTGGCAAAAAGGCAGAAATTCTTGTTAATTGGGGCAGAAAAGCAGAAATTTTCTTTATTTGAAGGCAATAAGGCAGTAATTCCCCATATTTTGTGGCAAAAAGGCAGAAATTCCCCTTATTTGGAGGTAAAATGCTGAAATTCCCCTTATTTTGGGCAAAAGGCAGAAATTCCCCTTATTTTGGGGCAAAATTGCAGAAATTTCACTTATTTTAGTGCAAAAAGTCAGAAATTTGCCTTATTTTTGGGCAAAAAGCAGAAATTCCCCTAATTTTGGGGCCAAAAACAGAAATTCCCCTTATTTTGGGGTAAAATTGCAGAAATTTCAAATATTTCAGTGCAAAAAGGCAGAAATTCCACTTAATTTTAGGCAATAAGGCACAAATTTTCCGTATTTTAAAGCAAAATCTCAGAAATTCCCCTTATACTGGTGCAAAAATGCAGAAATTCCCTTTATTTTTGTGTAATAAGGCAGAAATTCCCAGTGTTTTGAAGCAAAATTGCACAAATTCATCTAATTTTGAGGGAAAATGCAGAAATTCAAATTATTTTGGGGCAAAAAGACAGAAATTCTCCTTATTTCAGGGCATAACGTCAGAAATTCCCCTTATTTTGGGGCAAAATTGCAGAAATTTCCCTTATTTTGTGGCAAAATTGCCAAATTTTTTATTTTGGGCAAAATTGCAGAAATTTCACTTATTTCAGGGAAAGAAGGCAGGAATTTCTCTTATTTTGGGGCAAAAATGCAGAATTTTTTTTTATTTGGTACAAAATTGCAGAAATTTTCTTTATTTTGAGGCAAAAATGCAGAAATTCCCAATATTTTGGGTCAAAAAGGCAGAGATTCCCCCTATTATGAGGTAAAAATGCTGAAATTCCTTTAATTTTGGGGCATAAAGACAGAAATTCCCCTTATTTTGTGGCATAAAGGCAGAAATTTCCCTTATTTTGGGGCAAAATTCCAGAAATTTCCTTTATTTTCTGGCAAAATTTTAGAAATTTCTTTTATTTTTTTATAGAATTGCAGAAATTTTTCTTATTTTGTGGCAAAAAGGCAGAAATTCCCCATATTTTGCTGCAAAAATGCTGAAATTCCTCTTATTTTGAGGTAAAATGCTGAAATTCCCCATAATTTGGGGCAAAAAGGCAAAAATTCCCATTATTTTGTGGCAAAAAGGCAGAAATTCCCATTAGATGGGGCAGAAAAGCAGAAACTTTCCTTATTTGGGGGCAATAATGCAGAAATTCCCCATATTTTGTGGCAAAAAGGCAGAAATTCCCCTTATTTGGAGGTAAAATTCTGAAATTCCCCTTATTTTGGGCAAAAGGCAGAAATTCCCCTTATTTTGGGGCAAAATTGCAGAAATTTCACTTATTTTAGGGCAAAAAGTCAGAAATTTGCCTTATTTTGGGGCAAAAAGCAGAAATTCCCCAAATTTTGGGGCCAAAAACAGAAATTCCCCTTATTTTGGGGTATAATTGCAGAAATTTCAAATATTTCAGTGCAAAAAGGCAGAAATTCCACTTAATTTTAGGCAATAAGGCACAAATTTTCCGTATTTAAAGCAAAATCTCAGAAATTCTCCTTATAATTGTTCGAAAAGGAAATTGCCTTTATTTTGGTGTAATAAGGCAGAAATTCCCCGTGTTTTGAAGCAAAATTGCACAAATTCATCTAATTTTGAGGGAAAATGCAGAAATTCAAATTATTTTGGGGCAAAAAGACAGAAATTTTCCTTATTTCAGGGCATAACGTCAGAAATTCCCCTTGTTTTGGGTCAAAATTGCAGAAATTTTTCTTATTTTGGGCAAAATTGCAGAAATTTCACTTATTTCAAGGCAAAATTAAAAAATTCCTTTTATTTTGGGGCAAAAAGACAGAAATTCCGTTTATTTTTGGGTAAAATGCAGAAATTTCACTTATTTTGAGGAAAAAAGGCAGAAATTACTCTTCTTTTGGGGCTAAAATGAAGAAATTTCTCTTTTTTGTGGCAAAATGGCAGAAATTTTTCTTATTTTGGGCAAAATTGCAGAAATTTCACTTATTTCAGGGAAAGAAGGCAGGAATTTCTCTCATTTTGGGGCAAAAAGGCAGAAATTTCTTTTATTTTGGTACAAAATTGCTGAAATTTTCTTAATTTCGTGGCAAAAATGCAGAAATTCCCCTTATTTTGAGGCAAAAAGGGAAAAATTTCCCTTATTTTGGGGCAAAATTGCAGAAATTTCACTTATTTCAAGGCAAAATTCAAAAATTCCTTTTATTTTGGGGCAAAAAAAGAAAAATTCCGTTTATTTTTGGGTAAAAAGGCAGAAATTTCACTTATTTTGAGGTAAAAAGGCAGAAATTACTCTTATTTTGGGGCTAAAATGAAGAAATTTCCCTTTTTTGTGGCAAAATTGCAGAAATTTTTCTTATTGTGGGCAAAATTGCAGAAATTTCACTTATTTCAGGGAAAGAAGGCAGAAATTTCTCTCATTTTGGGGCAAAAAGGCAGAAATTTCTTTTATTTTGGTACAAAATTCCAGAAATTTTCTTTATTTTGGGGCAAAAATGGAGAAATTCCTCTTATTTTGTGGCAAAAAGGCAGAAATTTCCCTTATTTTGGGGCAAAATTGCAGAAAATCCCTTTATTTTGGTGCAATAAGGCAGAAATTCCCCATATTTTGAAGCAAAATTCCACAAATTCCCCTAATTTTGAGGGAAAATGCAGAAATTCACATTATTTTGGGAAAAAGAAAGAAATTCTCCTTATTTCACGGCAAAAAGTCAGAAATTCCCCTTATTTTGGGGCAAAATTGCAGAAATTTTTCTTATTTTGTGGCAAAATTGCAGAATTTTTTCTTATTTTGGGCAAAATTGCAGAAATTTCACTTATTTCAGGGAAAGAAGGCAGGAATTTCTCTTATTTTGGGGCAAAAAGGCAGAAATTTCTTTTATTTAGGTACAAAATTGCAGAAATTTTCTTTATTTTGAGGCAAAAATGCAGAAATTCCCCATATTTTGGGGCAGAAAGGCAGAGATTCCTCTTATTATGAGGTAAAAAGGCTGAAATTCCTTATATTTTGGGGCAAAAACACAGAAATTCCCCTTATTTTGTGGCAAAAAGGCAGAAATTTCCTTTATTTTTGGGCAAAATTGCAGAAATTTCCCTTATTTTCGGGCAAAATTTTAGAAATTTCTTTTATTTTGGTACAGAATTGCAGAAATTTTTCTTATTTTGTGGCAAAAAGGCTGAAATTCCCCTTATTTTGAGGGAAAATGCTGAAATTCCCCATATTTTGGGGCAAAAAGGCAGAAATTCCCTACATTTTGGGGCAAAAAGGCACAAATTTCCCTTATTTTCAGGCAAAATTGCAGAAATTTCATTTATTTCAGGGCAAAAAGTCAGAAATTCCTTTTATTTTAGGGCAAAATGCAGAAATTCCCTTTATTTTGTGGCAAAAAGGCAGAAATTCCTGTTAATTGGGGCAGAAAAGCAGAAACTTTCTTATTTGGGGGCAATAATGCAGAAATTCCCCATATTTTGTGGCAAAAAGGCATAAATTCCCCTTATTTTGAGGTAAAAAGGATGAAATTCCCCTTATTTTAGGGCAAAAAGGCAAAAATTTCCTTTACTTTGTGACAAAATGGCAGAAATTCTTGTTAATTGGGGCAGAAAAGCAGAAATTTTCCTTATTTGAAGGCAATAAGGCAGTAATTCCCCATATTTTGTGGCAAAAAGGCAGAAATTCCCCTCATTTGGAGATAAAATGCTGAAATTCCCCTTATTTTGGGCAAAAAGTCAGAAATTTGACTTATTTTGGGGCAAAAAGAAGATATTCCCCTAATTTTGGGGCCAAAAATAGAAATTCCCTTTATTTTGGGGTAAAATTGCAGAAATTTCAAATATTTCAGGGCAAAAAGGCAGAAATTCCACTTAATTTCGGGCAATAAGGCAGAAATTTTCTGTATTTTGGAGCAAAATCTCAGAAATTCCCCTTATATTGGTGCAAAAATGCAGAAATTCCCTTTATTTTGGTGCAATAAGGCAGAAATTCCCCGTATTTTGAAGCAAAATTGCACTAATTCCCCTAATTTTGAGGGAAAATGCAGAAATTCACATTATTTTGGGGCAAAAAGACAGAAATTCTCCTTGTTTCACGGCAAAAAGTCAGAAATTCCCCTTATTTTGGGGCAAAATTGCATAAATTTCCCTTATTTTGTGGCAAAATTGCAGAAATTTTTCTTATTTTGGGCAAAATTGCAGAAATTTCACTTATTTCAGGGAAAGAAGGTAGGAATTTCTCTTATTTTGGGGCAAAAAGGCAGAAATTTCTTTTATTTTGGTACAAAATTGCAAAAATTTTCTTTATTTTGAGGCAAAAATGCAGAAATTCCCCATATTTTGGGGCAAAAAAGCAGAGATTCCCCTTATTATGAGGTAAAAAGGCTGAAATTCCTTTTATTTTGGGGCAAAAAGACAGAAATCCCCCTTATTTTGTGGCAAAAAGGCAGAAATTTCCCTTATTTTGGGGCAAAATTGCAGAAATTTCCCTTATTTTGGGGCAAAATTTTAGAAATTTCTTTTATTTTGGTACAGAATTGCAGAAATTTTTCTTCTTTTGTGACAAAAAGGCAGAAATTCCCCATATTTTGGTGCAAAATGCTGAAATTCCCCTTATTTTGAGGTAAAATGCTTAAATTCCCCATATTTTGGAACAAAAATGCAGAAATTCCCTACATTTTGAGGCAAAACGGCACAAATTTCCCTTATTTTCAGGCAAAATTGCAGAAATTTCATTTATTTCAGGGCAAAAAGTCAGAAATTCCTTTTATTTTGGGGCAAAAAGCAGAAATTTCTTTTATTTTGGTACAAAGTTGAAGAAATTTTTCTTATTTTGGAACAAAAAGGCAGAAATTCCCCATATTTTGGGGCAAAAGAAAGAAATTCCCCTTATTTTGAGGTAAAAAGGCTGAAATGCCCCTTGTTTTGGGGCAAAAAGGCAGAAATTCCCTTTATTTTCTGGCAAAAAGGCAGAAATTCCCATTTATTGGGGCAGAAAAACAGAAACTTTCCTTATTTGGGGGCAATAATGCAGAGATTCCCCATATTTTGTGGCAAAAAGTCAGAAATTCCCGTTATTTGAAGGTAAAATGCTGAAATTCCCCTTATTTTGGGCAAAAGGCAGAAATTCCCATTATTTTGGGGCAAAATTGCAGAAATTTCACTTATTTTAGGGCAAAAAGTCAGAAATTTGCCTTATTTTGGGGCAAAAAGCAGAAATTTCCCTAATTTTGGGGCCAAAAACAGAAATTCCGCTTATTTTGGGGTAAAATTTCAGAAATTTCAAATATTTCAGTGCAAAAAGGCAGAATTTCCGCTTCATTTTAGACAATAAGGCACAAATTTTCCGTATTTTGGAGCAAAATCTCAGAAATTCCCCTTATAATGGTGCAAAAATGAAGAAATTCCCTTTATTTTGGTGTAATAAGGCAGAAATTCCCCGTGTTTTGAAGCAAAATTGCAAATTCATCTAATTTTGAGAGAAAATGCAGAAATTCAAATTATTTTGGGGCAAAAAGACAGAAATTCTCCTTATTTCAGGGCATAACGTAAGAAATTCCCCTTATTTTGGGGCAAAAATGCAGAAATTTTTCTTATTTTGGGCAAAATTGCAGAAATTTCACTTATTTAAGGGAAAGAAGGCAGAAATTTCTCTTATTTTGGGGCAAAAGAGCAGAAATTTCTTTTATTTTGGTACAAAATTGCAGATATTTTCTTTATTTTGGGGCAAAAATGAAGAAATTCCCCTTATTTTGTGGCAAAAAGGCAGAAATTTCCCTTATTTTGGGGCAAAATTGCAGAAATTTCACTTATTTCAAGGCAAAATTCAAAAATTCCTTTTATTTTGGGGCAAAAAAAGAAAAATTCCGTTTATTTTTGGGTAAAAAGGCACGAATTTCACTTATTTTGAGGGAAAAAGGCAGAAATTACTCTTACTTTGGGGCTAAAATGAAGAAATTTCCCTTTTTTTGGAAAAATTGCAGAAATTTTTCTTATTTTGGGCAAAATTGCAGAAATTTCACTTATTTCAGGGAAAGAAGGCAGGAATTTCTCTCATTTTGGGGCAAAAAGGCAGAAATTTCTTTTATTTTGGTACAAAATTGCAGAGATTTTTTTATTTTGGGGCAAAAATGAAGAAATTCCCCCTTATTTTGTGGCAAAAAGGCAGAAATTTCCCTTATTTTGGGGCAAAATTGCAGAAATTCCCTTTATTTTGGTGCAATAAGGCAGAAATTCCCCGTATTTTGAAGCAAAATTGCACAAATTCCCCTAATTTTGAGGGAAAATGCAGAAATTCACATTATTTTTGGGCAAAAAGACAGAAATTCTCCTTATTTCATGGCAAAAAGTAAGAAATTCCCCTTATTTTTGGGCAAAATTGCAGAAATTTCCTTTATTTTGTAGCAAAATTGCAGAAATTTTTCTTATTTTGGGCAAAATTGCAGAAATTTCACTTATTTCATCGAAAGAAGGCAGGAATTTCTCTTATTTTGGGGCAAATAGGCAGAAATTTCTTTTATTTTGGTACAAAATTGCAGAAATTTTCTTTATTTTGGGGCAAAAATGCAAAAATTCCCCTTATTTTGTGGCAAAAAGGCAGAAATTTCCCTTATTTGAGGCAAAATTGCAGAAATTTCTTTTATTTTGGTGCAATAAGGCAGAAATTCCCAATATTTTGAAGCAAAATTGCACAAATTCCCCTAATTTTGGGAGATAATGCAGAAGTTCACATTATTTTGGGGCAAAAAGGCAGAAATTCTCCTTATTTCACGGCAAAAAGTCAGAAATTCCCCTTATTTTGGGCAAAGTTGCAGAAATTTCCCTTATTTTGTGGCAAAATTGCAGAAATTTTTCTTATTTTGGGCAAAATTGCAGAAATTTCACTTATTTCAGGGAAAGAAGGTAGGAATTTCTCTTATTTTGGGGCAAAAAGGCAGAAATTTCTTTTATTTTGGTACAAAATTGCAAAAATTTTCTTTATTTTGAGGCAAAAATGCAGAAATTCCCCTTATTTTGTGGCAAAAAGGCAGAAATTTCCCTTATTTTGGGGCAAAATTGCAGAAATTTCACTTATTTCAAGGCAAAATTCAAAAATTCCTTTTATTTTGGGGCAAAAAAAGAAAAATTCCGTTTATTTTTGGGTAAAAAGGCACGAATTTCACTTATTTTGAGGTAAAAAGGCAGAAATTACTCTTACTTTGGGGCTAAAATGAAGAAATTTCCCTTTTTTGTGGAAATATTGCAGAAATTTTTCTTATTTTGGGCAAAATTGCAGAAATTTCACTTATTTCAGGGAAAGAAGGCAGAAATTTCCCTTATTTTGGGGCAAAATTGCAGAAATTCCCTTTATTTTGGTGCAATAAGGCAGAAATTCCCTGTATTTTGAAGCAAAATTGCACAAATTCCCCTAATTTTGAGGGAAAATGCAGAAATTCACATTATTTTTGGGCAAAAAGACAGAAATTCTCCTTATTTCATGGCAAAAAGTAAGAAATTCCCCTTATTTTTGGGCAAAATTGCAGAAATTTCCTTTATTTTGTGGCAAAATTGCAGAAATTTTTCTTATTTTGGGCAAAATTGCAGAAATTTCACTTATTTCATCGAAAGAAGGCAGGAATTTCTCTTATTTTGGGGCAAATAGGCAGAAATTTCTTTTATTTTGGTACAAAATTGCAGAAATTTTCTTTATTTTGGGGCAAAAATGCAAAAATTCCCCTTATTTTGTGGCAAAAAGGCAGAAATTTCCCTTATTTTGAGGCAAAATTGCAGAAATTCCTTTTATTTTGGTGCAATAAGGCAGAAATTCCCAATATTTTGAAGCAAAGTTGCACAAATTCCCCTAATCTTGAGGGAAAATGCAGAAGTTCACATTATTTTGGGGCAAAAAGGCAGAAATTCTCCTTATTTCACGGCAAAAAGTCAGAAATTCCCCTTATTTTGGGCAAAGTTGCAGAAATTTCCCTTATTTTGTGGCAAAATTGCAGAAATTTTTCTTATTTTGGGCAAAATTGCAGAAATTTCGCTTATTTCAGGGAAAGAAGGCAGGAATTTCTCTTATTTTGAGGCAAAAAGGCAGAAATTTCTTTTATTTTGGTACAAAATTGCAGAAATTTTCTTTATTTTTAGGCAAAAATGCAGAAATTCCCCATATTTTGGGTCAAAAAGGCAGAGATTCCCCTTATTATGAGGTAAAAAGGCTTAAATTCCTTTTATTTTGGGGCAAAAAAACATAAATTCCCCTTATTTTGTGGCAAAAAGGCAGAAATTTCCCTTATTTTGGGGCAAAATTGCAGAAATTTTCTTTATTTTGTGGCAAAATTGCAGAAATTTTTCTTATTTTGGGCAAAATTGCAGAAATTTCACTTATTTCAGGGAAAGAAGGCAGGAATTTCTCTTATTTTGGGGCAAAAAGGCAGAAATTTCTTATATTTTGGTACAAAATTGCAGAAATTTTCTATATTTTGGGACAAAAATGCAGAAATTCCCCTTATTTTGTGGCAAAATGGCAGAAAATTCCCTTATTTTGGGGCAAAATTGCAGAAATTTTCCTTATTTTGTGGCAAAATTGCAGAAATTTTTCTTATTTTGGGCAAAATTGCAGAAATTTCACTTATTTCAGGGAAAGAAGGCAGGAATTTCTTTTATTTTGGGGCAAAAAGGCAGAAATTTCTTATATTTTGGTACAAAATTGCAGAAATTTTCTATATTTTGGGACAAAAATGCAGAAATTCCCCTTATTCTGTGGCAAAAAGGCAGAAATTTCCCCTTATTTTGGGGCAAAATTGCAGAAATTTCACTTATTTCAAGGCAAAATTCCAAAAGTCCTTTTGTTTTGGGGCAAAAAGACAGAAATTCAGTTTATTTTTGGGTTAAAAAGCAGAAATTTCACTTAATTTGAGGTAAAAAGGCAGAAATTACTTTTATTTTGGGGCTAAAATGAAGAAATTTCCCTTTTTTGTGGCAAAAGGTATACATTCCCCTTATTTTCAGGCAAAAAAGCAGAAATTCCCCGTATTTTGAAGCAAAATTGCAGAAATTCCCCTAATTGTGAGGCAAACCGGCAGAAATTCCCTATAT
This sequence comes from Micromys minutus, assembly GCF_963924665.1. Taxonomy (NCBI): domain Eukaryota; kingdom Metazoa; phylum Chordata; class Mammalia; order Rodentia; family Muridae; genus Micromys; species Micromys minutus. Next base: position 791,940 of record NW_027667764.1, read on the forward strand.
GTTGGGGCAAAAAGACAGAAATTCTCCTTATTTTGTGGCAAAACTCAGAAATTCCACTTAT